>NW_013563244.1:0-24082 GCF_000968595.1 Rasamsonia emersonii CBS 393.64
CCCTAACCCTAAACCCTAACCCTAACCCTAACCCTAACCCTAACCCTAACCCTAACCCTAACCCTAACCCTAACCCTAACCCTAACCCTAACCCTAACCCTAACCCTAACCCTAACCCTAACCCTAACCCTAACCCTAACCCTTACGTCATGAACCTAGTCGAATTCGGGTTGCATAGCAGGATGCGAATCTTCTTGCTGTTCGTCTTGCTCGAAGGACACGTGCGATTGACGAGAACATAGTCACTGCTTGGGCTCTCAGCACTCACGTCGAGCCGTGGCGGCTCGATGACGCCTGTCTGGGCGGTGATTCGCGAATAATGCTCGATGCGGCGATGTCGTGCAAAGTCAAAGGTTCTTTGCTTGCCCTGCCGGCACAGATCGAGGTCGCAGTCGGCGATGATAACCTCGTCTTCTTTGGTCCTGCTTTCAGCCAGGATGTTTCCCTCTGGCCCGACAATGCAGGATCCAGCGATCAACGGGTATTTGCCATCGTCCAGCCCGCACCGGGCAGCGCTCACCGAGAACGTGGCATTGGTGTAGGAATGGGCCTGCATCACCAGCTTGTGGTGAAAGAGAGCTGTCCGCTCTGCCTCGACTGGATCCTGATCTTTGGACGATCCCCAAAGCTCAGGGGCCCAGCCAGCCGTGTTGTAGCCGCAGAGAACGACCTCGACACCCTGCAGGCCGAGAACACGCCACGATTCGGCCCATCGACGGTCGTTGCATATCATCATGCCAAAGATGGGGTCTCCCCGGTCAGCCGAGGGACACAATCCAGGCACCCGAAAAGCCTGGAAGCCGAGATCTCCGGGCTTGAAGTAGCGCTTCTCCAGCTGGTTGATGGCGTTGGGATCGGGAAAGGGTTCGAAATCACCGGGAAGATGGATCTTGCGGTACTTCGACAGGATAGAGCCCGACTTCGCGTGGTAGTAGACGCACGAGTTGAAGTGCTGGCCGTCGTCGGTGGCCTCGGCAAAACCGACGCAGATATCGACCGCCAGCTGCTGCGCGCGGTCGAACAGGGGCTTAGTATTCGGCGCGATGCGGACATCGCCGTGCTCAAACCAGGACTCCAGCTCCTCTTCGTCGAGGAACAGGTGCCGGGGGAAGAACGTGGTGAATGCTGTCTCTGGAAAAACCACTACTTGGGCCCCCTGGGAGGCCGCGTCTTCTAGCAGTTTCAGCATTCGGCACAGCGTCTTCTCTCTGGGGTCGGTGAGATGGGTTGCCCCCATCTGGGCAGCGGCCAGGCGAACATTGCGAGGCATGTTGGCTGGAATTCGGACAGTGTTGTCGAATTTCCAATAGTCCACATGCCTTGGGCGTGGCAGACATTAAATAATGATATTCATTTTCAGCTGCCATTTACTCATTCCCCTTACCCTGGTTACCCCATCTTTGGCTTCCTGCCCTCTGCCGTTTTGCCTCTTTCGGCACTGCAATCGCGCGGGGATAGCATCACGCTTGTTGCTTGATGGCGTCTTATCGGCCTATCAGCGGGGCAGACGTCTATCTCTCTCTCTGCTTATCTCGGATGGCATCGTCCGATTTATCTTCAGCTTGGAGAGGGGCACAGCGTTAGTCGATATCGTGGTCGAATGGAGGAGAGGAGACAGGGCATGAAGGCCCGATAACGGCTTCAACTGTTGAGTAGCAGCCGACAAGGCCATCACGTCGAATAATATATATTCGTAACCGTGCTGCACCCTGCACAACGATGTAATTTTCAGCTTTGACAGTGATCATTTGCATCAATCATAATCAGAATGAAGGTGTTCCCTACTGTCGACCTCATTATCTGCAATGCCACCATCGTAAGATATTCCCTCGAAAACAGTCGCTGAAGATTCTAATACGTTTCCAGGCCACTGCCTCAGATGTGCTTCTAAACCAGGATATCGCCGTCTCTCAGGGCAAAATCGTCCTCCTGGGACAGCATCTCACTTCCCTCTTCTCTGCGGCACAGGTGATCGATGCCGAGGGCGCCTACGTGACCCCAGGAGGTGTCGACTCCCACGCCCACCTCGATCAGGATAACAGTGTGACGGGAGACACGTTCGAGACGGGCACCCGGTCAGCAGTTGCCGGAGGCACGACGACGGTCTTCGCCTTTGCCACCCAGAAGCGGTCCGACGAGAGCGTGATTCCGGTTGTGGAAGACTATCACCGTCGCGCGACGGGCAACGCCTACTGCGACTACGGCTTCCATTTGATTCTGACGAATCCCACTAACAAAATCGTCGATGAGGAACTGCCGACGCTGGTCACGGATGGCGGCATCACTTCTGTCAAGCTGTACATGACGTACGAGCCGCTCAAACTCGGCGACCGCGAGATCCTCGACGTGATGGAATGCACCCGGCGACTGGGGATGACGACCATGGTCCACGCCGAAAACTCGGAGATGATCAACTGGATCACCGAGAAGCTCGAGGCCAGGAAGATGACGGAGCCGTACTATCACGCCGTCTCGCGGCCCAAGATCGCCGAAGACGAGGCGACGTACCGCGTCATCTCGCTGTCCGAATTGATCGATATCCCGATCCTGATCGTGCATATGTCTTCTCGAGTGGCCGTCTCGCATGTTCGTAAAGCGCAGACGCGACTCCTGCCCATCCACGCCGAGACTTGTCCACACTATCTCTTCCTAACAAGCGAGAGGCTCAAGGGGGAAATTTTTGAGGGAGCAAAATGTGTCTGCTCGCCGCCACTGCGAGAAGATCCGATGGAACTGGAAGAGATGTGGAAGGGACTGAGCAATGGGACGTTTACAACGTTCTCCAGCGATCATGCACCGTCGAAGTAAGTCAGATGAGCCATCTTTTTCCACACTTCCAGTCTAACAGTTGCTACAGATTCGACCATCCCCAGGGCAAAAAAGCCGGTTTGGTCGACGGGACCATGTCGTTCAAGAAGATCCCCAACGGTCTCCCCGGTGTGGAAACGCGCATGGCAACGCTCTTTTGCGGAGGCGTGTTGACCGGACGCATCTCGATTCAGCGGTTCGTCGAGCTGACGAGCTCCAATCCGGCGAAGCTATACGGCCTGGGAGACAGAAAAGGCACCATTGCGCCGGGCTACGACGCCGATTTTGCATCTGGTATCCGACGGAGGAACAAGCCAAGCAGCGCGGTTCTCAGAAGACGATGGCTCCGTTCACCCTCACCAACGCGATGCTGCATCATGACATCGACTACACGCCCTTCGAAGGCATGGAGTTCCAGAACTGGCCGCGCTACACCATCCTGCGGGGGAAGGTCGTCTGGGACAGGGACAATGGAGGCCTGCTGGGCAAGATGGGCGATGGAGTCTTCCTGAAGCGCGGACGGAGCACATTGAGCAAGCCGAGAGATGTTTTTGTCAATGACTTTCGGCCGTGAAAGCAGGTTGTAGGGTGCGTATTTGGCAATCAGTTCCTGTTGTAGATACGGAGTAGTGTTGGCGGTAATTTATCAGGGCTTTATAGCATGATCACTTCTTATCTTTTATTTTTTATTGGATCGCTACACACACGTTGATCCTAGTACTAAGTCTTCTGCACTATATATAGGATACGTCGTGGTGCTCACCTACGCGTCATTCGAACTGCAGAGAGATAACACGAGTATCAGTCTAGAAATTCCAGTTAATATTTGTTTCTTGTGATGCCTGGAGGCAATACGTGGAATAGCCAATCTTACGTCTGCCAACACGAATGCGGATCCAACAACTAACACGTCGCGCGCAACCCATTTGTGTCTGCATCTCGACAAACACACCCTGCAGCTAGTTCGTCTCGCGTGGCTCTGCAATGATTAGAACCAGACCTTGACGGCAAAGTCAGCTCTGACGTGTGAGCCGATCCAAATTGTCCTGCTAGTGAGCTCCCATTCGGCCGTTTTTGCACGTCTCTAGTGCCAACAACACTCACTCGGCCGATTTAATCCTAGCTGCTAAGAAAGATCAACAAACTAGCGCCATTGGACTTCTCTTGATGCCCCGGGGCAGTGTCAATGTCCGTCTTTAACGCCGGTAGCGGACATTGTTCTATCGCCGAAAATGCAAGGATTAATAGGACCTCGGTCAATACGAAAGAGCCTTCACTGGCGGACCTGATCGCAAGGACTCGTGGATATTCTCGCAATGCCGGATCGCAGCGTTCTGATCACCGGCGGCACAGCCGGGATGGGCTATCACTGTGCCATCAACATCGCCCGTCAACACCCTGACTATCAGATTGTGCTGGCCTCACGCACTAATCGCCACGACGCAGCAGCAGCGATCAACCGTCTGCTTGGTCAAGCCAATGTCAGCTACCTGCGTCTGGACCTCTCCAGTCTGGCTGCCGTCCGCTCCTTCGTCGCCGAGTGGGAAGCAAAGAAATATCCGCCCATTCAGGCTCTCCTTCTCAACGCCGGATTGCAATTCCCAGACGGCGTTGGCTACACGGTCGATGGCTTCGAGCGGACATTCGCCATCAACCATGTCGGCCACGCGCTGCTGTTCTCGCTCCTCAAGCCGCATTTCGCAGACACGGCGCGCATCGTGGTAACATCCAGCGGCACTCACGACCCGGCGCAGAAGACCGGATTGCCAGATGCAAAGTACACGACGGCCGAAGAACTGTCCCATCCGACGCCAGATTCGGCCAGAAACCCGGGTCGCCAGCGGTATTTGACCAGCAAGCTGGTGAACGTGCTGTAGACGTATGCGCTCCACCGGCGGATCACCCGCGCGAAAAAGTCCTGGACGGTGGTTGCCTTCGACCCGGGACTGATGCCAGGGACAGGGCTGGTGCGAGAGGGCAATTCCATCGAGCGGTTCCTCTGGCTGCACGTTATGCCTCGCATTCTTCCGCTGCTTCGCTGCCTGCTGACGCCCAACATCCATACGCCGTAGGAGTCCGGTGCGAACTTGGCCTGGCTGGCGACCAGTCCGGAGGTCGAGGGGATCAGCGGCGTGTATTACAAGGAGAGGAGGCAGATCAAATCCAGTGACGAAAGCTATGATGAGAGGAAGCAGGAGGAGCTGTGTGAGTGGACGGTAAAGAATACTGCGACTAGCGAGGAGGAGGCAGACAGCTTCCGGATTTGAGTCATCGTCACTAAATTGCGGTTTCGACTTTGTATTTCTTTGATAATCCGCAAAATGGTTGCGTATATACTGCAGTATCTACTTAATAATGTCAATATCGCATATTCATCTTAGAGGTGTTTATTCTTCCTACATAGTACCGTCTTATAATCATGGTCACTCTTGCTAATCTCTATACCTCAGTCAAGTAAGTGCTATTACCTGAGCTTGGATGGGATTAGACTTGGATATATATGAATTTCGTCACGATACCATATCGAAATAGAAACTGCAGCACGTTCCACGCCACAGCAGTCATCTCCTCATGTATGGAAATCAATCGCGTTAACATAACAACGCAGAAAACGCGATTTCCTATTTTTATGCCGGGAATAGTGATTGCGGGATTCGCTGCGGCCAGTCGGTCTTCTCCGGCATCGGTGTCGTCCGTGATAGCCCTAACAACACCCAGTACAATCTACCTTTGCAGTAGATAGGCAGGAACAGAGCCGAGAGGCCAATGGACGCCGAAAAGTACCTGCAAAATGATGTCATAGGTATCACAGGGATTATGTTGGCATTGCGCACTCTTGTTCGTTGCGGAAATTGATATCTCCGGTATATTCCATGGATTTAACGGTGGTTGAATTTACTGAGGTTTCCCTTATTTAACTACACTCGGCGAGATATATGCTATAGATTGAAAATACATTGCTCATGGAATATATATACGACCTGGGTCATTATCATGATTCTCCTATAACGCTGACCTAGTGCTGTCGTGCAAGAAAATGGCTATTATGCTATGATTACCAAACTCTGTCAAACCCATGTAGAGAGCGAAAAACTGCTTGCGCCCTGAAACACGCCCATATCTAGAGATATATCATCTGTGGCGATTTGCTCCCCTGCAGTGCCCGTCCAGGACATGAAATCGTTGTTCTCTACTCCGCCAGGATCTGACATGGCCGTCCTTTCAGCCACGTTAGCCAGATTCTGGCTGCCTGTCATGACTGCAGATCCGGGACAGGGTGCAGAGCTTTCAACAGTTCCTCCTATCGCACTGGAAGGACCATTGAAGTGACCGGACTAGCTGACCGACGACCCCGTCTCGCTTCTCGCAATACCCACAGGCCTATCCATCGTCGATGCAATCGCGTCCAACGCAGCAGACGCAATCGCGTCAAAAGCATCGCGTTTCCCCTTCGCAGCAGGAAACCGCTCGACCATCGCCCACATTGCCGCCGAACAGGAATGAACAGTCGTCTCGAGTGACCGAAAGGACATGCGCTCGCGCACCTGCGCGGAGTGCGAGTAGCAGTACAACAAAGCGGTCCCAGCAGCAAACAGGTTGTAGACTGCCTGCCAGAATAGCCGCAGCTTGTTTTTGCGGTGCAGGCGACGGTACAGCTTGATGAAGAAGGACGCAGAGTCGGCTAGTATCACCATCGCAGATTCCGACGGATTTGGAATGTTCGGTGAGGGGCGGTATAGCGCAATCAGAGCTTGGTGATATGCCAGCTCGAGGACCTCCGGCGGAGCGATGTTACTCGGTGCGCTGTCTTTTGGCGTCGATGACTTCCAGTCGAGCAGTCGCTGGTGCATGTCCTGCTGCCAGGTCTCGTAGTTGGTCGGAGGATAGGCTGCAGGCTTGCGCTCACGCAGCGTCACCTGGATCTCGGATTGCAGCTGGCGGTAGCGGAAGTAGTAAATGCTGAAAGCTTTCTTGCCCAGTGAGGTAGAGTCCCCGGTGGCGATTCCTTCGCTTGTGATGAGGTCGTCGTTGACTGGGCTAGGGAACTGGATTTCATTCGTATCAGCATCCACAGGTCTAATAACAACATAAGACGTACCTGCGTGTCGATGGCCCCATCAGACAGACAGAACGGCCTGTCCAGGATCGTCCCAACAGTCCGGTCCATCGAGTAGGCGACCCAGAAGACGCGTCGTCTTGTGTCCAGAGTCAACGGGTCGACTTTGCCTGGAGGCGGATCTTGATGCAGGCCCAGCTCTACCGCCAGTCGCAGCGCCATGCCCACGGTCTTCTACGTGCAAAACACGCTGGGGTGGAGATAGGAATACTGTGCCATCAGCAGCAGAACTTGCACCCCTTCCAGATCACCCGGCAGTCCGATGGGCTCGAGGCAGCGCAGCGCCGCGCCGTGATAGCGTTCACACAGCGACATCGGAACTCCGGTGGCATCATGCTTTTGCAGAGTTAACAACGCGATGGCGAAAATCATATACGAGAAGAAAAACGCCAGATGGGCGTGACGGTCCCCTTCTTTGACACGACCCGGCTCCTCGATGGAATACGCGTATTCGAGTTTCCGACGAAAGGTCGGCTCGTGCAGCGCGGGGGAGCTGAAGTTGGCAAACTCGAAGTACACTCTGGTCAGGTATTCAGCCACTCGTGTCTCTGGCAGCGACACGGGCGAGGGATCCAGGTTTTTCGGCACTTCAAACCGCACGTAGTCGTCTCCTGCCGCTGCGAGTGGTTCTTCCCACGCCTGCGCGAGATCGACAGTGGCTTCTGTCTTGTGTAGTTCTGCGAACAGCAGCCTGTTGAAGGAGACGTCGTCTTGGGTGCCGAAACGGAGCATCTGCGAGAGAGAGCGGGAGGAGCCATTCGTTTTGGCGTTGAGAAGAGGCCGGATGACGCTGTCGTCTTGTTTGAGGGAGAATTTCGCTGTCTGAGCGTGTGAATCTGCTGGATGGTTGCTTGCATGCGACTGCAATGAGGCCGGAGAGTCTGGTTCAACGTCTTGGATGCCATAGCGCTGGAGTTTCAGTTCGAGAAACGCGACCCTCTCTTCGAGGCTGTGGACATAACTGAGGCCATCAGCAGTCAATATAAGAAGCATAGCGGGATAGGATACCTCCATGGAACGTGTCTCTTAGCCACGGCATCATATCCCACGCAGTCAACCCCTGCTTTTTCGCAGGAATGGCATCTCTGTAGAGCGTCAGCATGCAACTGCAAGAACAGTAGGAGGCTGTCCTACCGGCAGCTTCTGGTCGCATTTCTGCTTCCTCCGACGGCAGCGAATGCAGGCGGTGATGTTGGACCGAGCCAGAGTTCGCGAGCTGTGATTATTATGACTGTGATTATTCCTGCTGCGAGACGCTGGCATGACAGCTAGGTATCACACTGCTGGTGAGAAAAAACGCATCCCAGAGGACAACATAACCTCAGTGCAGACTGAAGCCGTCCAGGATGCTTTCCCCGCATCTTGTCCGCGCGATAAGCCAGAGAACACTACCAGACTCGTCAATCGACCCCTACCTGCCTTAGCAGCTACTAGGTAGGGCATGGTACGATAGCAGGTGCTCTCCATGCTTATCGCGCCTCTAGTTGCATTCCCCGCAGCGACAAGGCCAATGGTCTCTGTTGCTGATATCAACGGCCTTAGCGTCTTCCGCTTCGGTTAGTTAATGGATTTCCGCAGGATTGCCGTATTGGGTAGTAGGCTACGCATTCAACTCGGATGGTCATTTAGGAGCACTCTTTGAAATTCAGATTGGTTGATTTGTTGTGTAGTTAAATGGGAAAAAAATCTTATACGATCTTTTATGTTGGAGTCGCGCATGGCCCTATTAAAGGTATATATAGAGAGGTGCCCCCGTAATATATATTTTGCACATACCCTATCAAAATCCTGAGCCAGACGACAACAACAACAGAACATCGATTATATGTAGAACAAAACTGAATATGCCGTATAAACATTGTACATAACTTTATCAAGGAACTGTATTTATAGGCAGATGGCAGAGAAATTATTGAAAATATCCCAAGTTGGAGATGGACACTAGATAATATACGATTTCTATATCTACTATCATGCCTAATACTGTTGTTATTCAGCTGCAACTGCATTCCTCCGCACGACATCTCGCAGCTCCTGTGCTTTACCATCCATTCGGGGCGCGTTTCCCCCATCCATGCCATCTCTCCCCCAGGCCCATTTCTTGGCCAGCTCAGAGTCAAGACGCCCCTCCATCGAGTACAGCACTAGATCGCCGATGATGGGGAGGAACTTCCACGCATGGGCCGAGCCGCCTGTTGCGATATGCAAGTTGGCGATGCGCGGATGCGGAGCGATGATGAAGTCTGCTGTCAGGGTTTGGGATATCCTGGTCCAGTCAGCATGTTGAAATTCATCAGAGCATCGTCGATGACTGACCAACACAGCTTCGTCCGGTCAAACTCCCTGTCTGCCAGACTGGGCATCAGTTCTCGCAGGTTGTCCCTCAGCGCGGCCTCTGCATCTGCAGGGATGACATCGCCCGGATTGGTGACGATGGTCCGGGGAACAGACACCTCTATCGTTTTGGATCGATCTTCTGGGTGAGGGATGGTCTCTGTATTGCAGTACCCCGGCGAGCGACGGAGGCACTTGATCTCTCCGCGATACGGGGGGAAGATGTTGAAACCCGTGCTGAGGTTGGTGGTGATGGACATGTTCTTCCACCGGTCGGCTTCCTCCTCTGTGACTTTCAGCCATGCCACCTCAATGGCGGACGAGTACGCCAGTCCCTCGAGGAAGACCAGCGTGTTGGACCAGGCGCCAGCTGCGACCAGCGTCAGCTCTGCCGGTAGAACAGTCCCGTCTGTCAGAACGACGCCGGTTGCGCGTCCATTCGCGATAGCGATGCGCTCGACCGGCGTGCCACATTGAAAAGTAACATGGGGCTGTTGGGAACAGCGCTCATAGTAGATGCGCACACACTCCTCCGCATCGATAAACGCGTCGTCGAGATTGCAGTACCCGACCTTCCACTTCCGCTCTCGACCCAGCTGCTCTTCAGGCACAAGATCAGCGTCTTGCCCGTGGATGCGCCGGAACACGTCCTCCGGCGAAGGAATCTCGACGACAGACGAGTTGCTTTGCTTCACGTTCTCGAGGCCCTTGTTCCAGATGTCGAAGAACCGGCCCGGCTGGCCGTCGCAGACGAAGGTCATGCCCTGCTTGAAGTAGTACCGGCTCAGCTCGGGGTCTGCCTCGATCTTTTTCTGTGCGTCTGACGCCAGCTGGGCGTATATCGAGTCGGCGTAGTCTGGACATCTTAGCAGTTGTCTTGCATCATTGCCTATGTACAGTACACTAGCATTTTTCATGGGAAACCATAGAAAGTAGAAAGCGATATTTTTTTTTTAGAAGAAAAAAAAAGAAGAGGAGAGGAGAGAAGAAGATACCTGCCCGGATACACCTCGTCGTATCAACACTGGAGCCGTCCTCCACCGGAGGCGTCAGGCGATCGACGACGGTGACGCTGCAGCCCGGATGGCGGCGGGAGACGGCGAGGGCGGTCGACAGGCCGAAGATGCCGGCGCCGACGATGATAACGGTGGAGGGGAAGGTGGCCATTGAGATAGTAAAATGTTTCGTCTTTCCAATGGAAGAAAGAATAGGAGTTGCCTACGGAATGAGCAGGGACATGGCGTTTGAATTTATCTGGTTGCTGGAGCTAAGTTACCTATCTAGGTAGCCTGCGGAGGAAACCCGACCGCGCGTTACCGGCGAACACCGCGTCGATGCCATGGCCCAAGTAGACATGTTCAGGAGAGGAGAGCTATCAGAAGAAAAATTCTCAACATGGGTGAACTAACGCATATAGATTCGACGCTGTCAATGGGACCAAACGAACGGCACAGTGTCCTACCGGCCACGCATTGTAGGTGGCACGGAGCGGAGTAAATGCCGCAATGACTGTTCGAGTTTCCCAGCATTTTCGCTCCCAATGCATTACGGAATGAACAGAAAGGGGTGTCGAACGCTTTGCAATGCCGATGAATTTGAGGCCGCAGTTCTTCCATCTAGCCATCTGGTCACGTGATCTGGATCAATAAATCATCTGACCGGCTAATTTAGTCCGCCAACCTCGATTAGTCAGCCGCTGCCGCATCCGTAGAGTAAGCAGGTCAGATGACCGCCCATCCTGCGTACTCCTCCGTTTCGCCTTCCTGCCATCCCTCTACTCCGTAAGACAGCCTGAGCAGCGAGAGGCTTCCAGCTCGCTCGCGTTGCCATCATGTTCGTCTCGATGGCGAGCTTCGATTTCACGAAGAAGCAGTCCAAGTGACCGGCTCTGGAATTGTGTGCCCCAACTCGTTTTCCTGGGTGATCTCCATCGTACGGAGTAATGGCCTCGCCTCTCCACCGGCATCAATCGTCGTTGGAAGGCGTCATCGACTTTTCTTCTTCGCCCCAACCTCTGGAGCCAGACCAACGGAGTCGCGCGGTCGATATTTTCAATCGGATCGTGGCCCAGTACGAGCCCTCTCCGACGAACGCGAAGGATTACAAACGGATCACTCTTCTCCGCGCTGTTTACGACTCGGTCATTGCTAAGGACGATTTCCTGCGCTGCTTCTTTCTGTTCCTCGAGAAGGAACTGCGCCAGGGAGAAGATGCACCGGAACAGAGTTATTCTCAGGCCTTGTCACGCTTCATCGATCTGGATTCTCGGGGCACGGAGCAGGGAAATGCGCTGGAAGCAAGCTTGGCTGCTTTCTCCGATTACCTGGTCGATAATTTCTTCCTGACACGTACCATCTATGTTTTGTACGTCGGATGTCATACAGCAATAACCACGGCGTAATTGGGCGCATTCTGTATCTGAGTGGTGCAGGTGATTATATCGATGACATCCTCCGAGATATGGAGGAAATGCATATCAAAGAGGACGGATCCACTGAACTGGGGCATTACGTCCGCCTGAGATTGGGTGGTTGGTTGGACGGAGTCCCGGTTTATTGACCACTGGCTTCAAAGAAAAGGGTCTATCACTGTCAGGTATTTGGTCATGCCTCGTAGAGATGCAGTCTAACTTATCTCGTGCAAGCTAAATTGATCCAAGGACGCAATAGAGAGGATCTTGTTGAAGCGCAGCTGCGAATTCGAGCCAGGTCGCTTTGCTTTATTTATCAAGCTGTTCTCCGCTTGTGGTTGATGAGGCTCTGTATTGCTTCCCAGTGAGCAGTTGGCTGGTCTCTTTGATTATGTGCTAGCCGGGCGGCCATGGTAACTGGGGAAAAAAGCCTATTCCAGCGCCGATGAATCAGCTAGTACGCATCTTTTTCACGGCTACTTAACTGCGCGTTATCGAATAGATGTCGTGGCAGGCTTTGTGAGCGCCATGTAGCACTACAGTCCTGTCCTGTCTGGGAGTCTGTCCAGTTCAGATCGGCCTGATTACGGAATCGAGAGCGTTCCGGTGCCCTGAGGAATATTGGTGTTTCAATTGGTATGGCTCTGACACATGGAATATCGAGAGTGCGTTGGTGTTTGCACATTTCACTCCATTATATATATTTAGCCCGTTACAGCATGGCTACGCACAAATACCCGTAAAGTTTCCCATCGCAATTACAGCACTACCAATCAAGTGAGATAGCGGAAGCTCTTGTTCTGCTTGTCTGTCAGGTCCAAAAAGTCGGCCTCATGCTCATCAACAGACTCGATGCCGATGGCATCACGCAACTTGTCCCGCTGGACATTCTCCCACTTGCACACCAGCCCGTAGAAGATGGCCAGCAGGATGCAGAGGCAGTAGCAGAGGAGCATTGCGACAATGGCGCCGGTGTATTTCGGTGCCTGCTTCTCCACGAAGGTTTGGGGACCTGCAACCCGTCAGCCTTGGACTTACCATGGTTTCTTACTGGGAGAATACTGATGATATTGCCAATTGCATACGCAAAATAGTCCATCGCATTGACAGTCGTCTTCTTCGACCGTCCAGCCGTGTTGGCCTGGAACAGGGCCAGGCCGCATACGTACGGCGCCCAGTATACGTATAGCATGTAGAGGCCGATCAGTTGGCCGGCTTTGTTGGTGCGAGGGAGAGCTAGAAGATCAGTCCGCTGCCTTAGCATGATTATTATTGGATATGGGCTTACTGTAAACTAGAATCGTCCCGACAAGAGGAATGATGAGACTCGCGACTGTCACCAACCAACGATACTTCCGCGTCTTCCCAGCCAGCCAGCTGAAGAAAATCCCCGAGAGGGTCGATACCACGCCTGACTCCTCAGCATGCAGCTTAAGAAGGGCCCTGACGACTTACCCGTCGGGATTGTCATAAGAGACGAATCCTCCGCCGAAAAACCCAGCGAGTTGATGATGATGGTGCTGAAGGAAATGAGCCCGCCGTTCGGGATGTTGACGGAAATGAAGAAAAACCACAGAATCCAGTTCTTCCAGTCAGTGACCGCTTCCATGGCCTGTTCCCACTTCCAGTGCTTGTTCTCGATCCCCAGTTTCTCGTCGCGCAGTCGCTCGATGGCGACGATTTTCTCACGTTCAGACAGCCAGGACGCATCTGCCGGGCTGTCCGGGAGGATGAAGAACATCAGCGCGCCGTAAAGGACGGTAAGCCCACCGACAGAAAGGAAGATGTGCTTCCACTTCGGCAGGGCAGAATGCTCGAGATGGCCGAACCCGAAGGAAATGAGCCCATTGCCAATGGACGACGTCACAGCGCAAGTCATGGCACTGCGCACCGGCTGCTCCGACTTGCGCCACCACATGGTTGCGATGATGATCATGGCAGGGAGATCGCAGCACTGGAATAGGCCCAGCAGGAAGCGACAGACCAGGATGGACGAGGTGTTGGTGCAGGCGGCATGGCACATTTCGACGACACCCCAGAGGAAGATGTTGACTGCGAGGTATTTGCCTGTGGGGAAGCGCTGCAACATCCACAGCGTCGGGAAGATTCCAATGAGGAAGGCTACTCAATTAGCCCTTTCTCAACTCTTTCTTCGCGGGATTTGGATAAGGAGACACACCGAAGTACATGATCGACCCAACCCAGCTGTACTGGTACCCGCTAAGGCCCAAGTCATCGATCATGCCATAGATGGCTTCTGTGCCGACTCTACAGAACTAAGTCAGAAAATATGTTGCTGATATTATAACAATGCTGGATCGCATGTGCCATACACAACTTTGTCCCACCCCGACAGCTGCAGACAGACAAACAGCATCGGCACCATATGCCGGTCGATCTTCCATCGCACGGCGTCCATCTCTTCTTGCGTTATGGACCCCTCATGATCAGCAGTAGCCAGGATCCTCGCTGCGATGTCGACATCTCTCTCGTCGGCGGTGTCGTATGACTGACCCGCCCCGATCTCCACTGCAGGAGCCTGGTTGCCTTTCATGGCGAGGTCGTGCAACTTTTTAGGATCTTCGGAGTTCATTATTGTGTGATATCAAAACAAATGCGAGGTGCAGTACGGATTCAGACAGTGGTTGATGGATCGATCGACTCGGACTCAATGCCGTCGGAGTCAACAGACAAATAATGCCAACGAGGCAAGCTTCGTATTAATTCATGGATGCTGGTTGAATACCTACACCGGTGATGACCGATCGAGTTTTAACCAGGAGGCACCGCCATAGCCGGATGGCATCGTCTAGTAAAGCTATCGTCGTCGTTCGCCGGCACTTATCTGCGCTATCGGTGTCGTCCGATGACTATCGTCTTGCAAGCTACTGACAGTCAGAGCTAGCTCGATCCTAGCAGCCATGTAAGTGGGGTATCGCTGATTGCATGCTCACTAGTTGTCAATTTCTGCTTTGTGACCAGACTGGCAAGAAAGTCGCCTGTCTTCGTGCGGGGATGAAGACCCAGTGCTGTCGGAGAACGACGACGGAACACGATCTTCAAGTCACGTCCCCAACGACCCGACTGAGAGACGAACAGCTGATGTGCGACAAGAAAACAGATTTAAGGGCAGTATTGGCCTGGACAAGCCTGGTCAGAGATAGCATCTATCAGACGCTTATCTCCAATATCCATACGCCGTAATTCCTGGATGTTCCAATTCTGACACCGCCATGCCGTTCCTCAACTCTGACAAGGACGACCAGAAGATCAGAATCTACATCGCTTTGTTTTAGACCATTGTCTCATCTGAAGCCTTTACTGACATTCGTCAGATCGAGGAGGCACGTTCTGCGACTGCATCGGCATCGTCCCCGCCCGCGAGGACATCGTCATCAAGCTGCTCTCAACCAGCGCGGCTCGCTCCTGATCCAGGAGCTGTTCGTCGAATACGGCACGCGCGTCGTCCAGCGCTACACGGCGGCCATCCAGCAAACCGCTGAGATGGCTGTGCGCAACTACCTCAAGAAAGTTGCCAAAGAGCGTCGCCAGCCGCTCAAGGCAGTCGAGTATCTTGACGATGGCACGGAGATCCATCTCGAAGTCCGCATTGACGGCCAGACAGGAAGCGCCGACTTCGACTTCACAGGGACGGACCCGGAGACGTACGGCAACCGCAACGCGCCAGCCAGCCTTGTCTACTCAGCGATTATCTACGCAGTGCGGGCGATGATCAATGAGGAGATTCCCCTGATCCAGGGCTGTCTCAGCCCGATCAACATCATCATCCCTCCAAACACTGTGTTGTCGCCGTCTAGCGGCGCAGCCGTGTATACGGGAAACTCGCTAACCAGCCAGCGGCTGACGGACGTCGTGTTCAAGGCGTTCGAGACGTGTGCCGCCAGCCAGGGCTGCATGAACAGCGTGCAGATGTACGGCGGCGAGAAGGCGAAGCCGGGCGAGCCCTTTGCGGGCTTTACTTTCATGTACGGCGAGACGATTTGCGGGGGAAGTGGTGCAGGACCGACGTGGCGGGGAGTTTCTGCTGTGCATACGGTAGGATATGATATGATCCTTTGGAAGGACACTATCGCTCGACAGACGAATATCCTGCTAATTAGTGGCTTCAGAACATGACAAACACACGCGTCACCGACCTCGAGATCCTCGAAAAGCGATACCCCGTTCTGGTGAAACAGTTCTCCATCCGCCACGGCTCCGGCGGCGAGGGCCTGCATCCAGGAGGAGACGGAGCCATCCGGGCATTCGAAGCCCGCGCGGCGATGACCTTCTCGCTGAGCTCGGAGCGACGCGTGCATCGGCCGTACAGGATGGCAGGGGGCGGGCCCGGGAAGAGCGGACGCAACCTGGCGCTGCTCAAACTGACGGACGGGCGAGACCGATGGGTCAACGTCGGCAGGAAGGGGATCATCCAGCTGAAATGTGGCGAGCAGCTGTTCATACACACGCCTGGCGGGGGAGGGTGGGGGGGTGCCTCCTGAGAAGAGAGAGGCGGCGGGGGCTGGAATTCCGGAGCAGAAGAAGCAGCCTCAGTATTGGCGAGGGACGGGGAGTCTGCATCAGTATGCTGCGACACAGAATGAGAGCTAGGGGAGGCGAGCTTGATGTATTTGACACGGATGTCCTTGTTTCATTATGTAGATATTCATTCCCTCTGCAATTGAATGCTACATACAGAGAGCAGTTTCTCAGAGTAGATGCCGTTCGATTGAGAAAGAATCAAACTTTCATTCTACAGCCTTAGAAATGTTACCTAAACTGAATGAAATCGATCCAGGGTTTTGCAATGACGTTATCAAAAGTTCTGGACCGACTTTACTATCTGAAGCAAGCACTGTAGATCATTTTATATACAATAATACGAAGATGGTGATCGCAGCAAATCAATCCAGAAAAAAAAACAGGCCACAATACTGGACATTTTATATATTTTCCATTAGAGCGGGTATTCTCCGATGCCAAAGTTCCCAGAAGTGTGGTTTTGTCGTCGCAATTTGGATCTCGGATGAGTTCGCCATCTATCTCGCGGCTCTCGCCTGGAATCTGGACGCGTTCCTTCTCGGTATTGGACGTGCTCAACAAGCGATTTAGCTGCAGATAATAATCTAGGGATGATATGATCGATCTCACAGGTATTGTCATGTGCCCCTCCAACAACATGAACGGCATCCACCCGTGTGTTGTTATGGCGTTCAAAATTATCTACTTTAAACATGTACAAATCAATCTTGACGAAAAATTGACAGATAATAAACATGGCTGCATATCATCATTGTATAAGGAGTCCTATGTATATTCTGTTGCAGAATGCCAGGGATTATAGGCAGTGGCTACTGAAGTAGTTATATATTAGGATTGGTTACTCTTACATAATACTGTAAAGCCTCTCTAATGTGAATGTTTGAAGAAAAAAATTTACTCGCCGTCATAGCAAAATATTAAAAATTATTAAAAGAAGGATATATACAATCGTGATGAAATGAGAACGGGAATATAATTAAAAGTGATATGAAAACACGTCATGAGCCATTAAAAGCCATTTCTAGCGTAGCAGGAATATACAACGAGCGTATATGAATTGCGTAGTCTAGTTCACCTCTCAGCTAAGCCGCTGCTGCGGGCCTTCTTGTCCGACGGCTCCTCCGGCTCGACCGGGTGATGGGTTATTTCAATCGTCGTCTCCTGATAAATCCCCGGCGGCGCCATTTCGGACAATTCCATATCCCCCTTGCGGACGATGTCGTCGGTCGAGGCGTCTCGGTCGTCGTTGACGGAGGTAATGGTGGCAGAGGCTTTGACGTCGCGACGGAAACGGGAGGCGATGCCGGGACGCTTCTTGCTCGTAGCTCCAATGGTCGTGCTGACCTGCGTCTGGTAGGCATGGTTCGACTCCGAGTACGCGTAGTGACGGTCGGTAGTGCTCTGTTCGGTCTCGAGGAGCAGATGTCTGCGCGTCAACGTGTACACGAGCACATCGACGAAGCCGGACAGCGCCATCATGGCGCCAGCAAGGGCGAAATAAGACCGACTGGGGACGACGTGTCTCGCGACGGACATGCGGCCCGCGGCTAAGGGGAGGGAGAGAATCACGTAAATGACTGGATAGACAACCATGTAGATGACGACGCGGTTGAGGCGCTTGAGGTTCTCTTCCTGACCGCGGTGGACGATCTTCGCCTGCATCATGCGGCGGCGCAGGTAGAAGAACATGATGCCGTACAGCACGACGGTGCCGAATTCGGAGAGGAAAATCCACACGTAATGGTCCCAGAGCCGGACGGTCTCGTGTTCGCGACTAAGCCAGCACTAAGCAGACTGTTAGCTCGGTGACGTTGCTGAAAGCTTCTGCAGTAGTCTTTGGGGACTCACCCAGCCTGCTTCGGAGACGACAAACGTGTTACTGCCAAACAATCCCACTGGGATGAACCCCAGAACCAGGACGAATGCCCACAGCGCAATGATGCAGCCGACGAAGACACCATGTGGGAGTTGTCGTCCTCGCAGGACGACCGCACACGTATGGATGGCAATGGCCAGCACGAACAATCCGCTCGCCGGATCGCCAGTCTGCACCAACCAGCCCTGAAGATTGCAAGCAGCCGTCTGGTGCTGGACGAAGCCTGTCGACACCCAGACGAGGCATATCATGAAGCCGAGCGCCTGCTGGAAGTCGGCCAGGATGAGGTTGAAGATGAGCAAGACATACTGGTTCTGGGTGAGCGGACGCTTGTAGTAGTTCCTCCAGAAGACAATCCGGTAGAGCAGGAAGGACAGCAGGCACAGGGTTGCTACCGCCGAGATGAGCGCCACGATGCCGATGGCGAGAAACCGCTGTTTCTGCGCGTCATCCACGATAAGGTCCTGCGAGCTGGGATCGAGAGTGCTTTGCCGAGCTGCGAGATGGTGTTGCAGAGCATAGTCGCCGTGGACGAAGCGCAGAATCTGCATGAGCCTGGTCATTATTTCTCATCTCGTTTCCGCAGGATATCGTCGCAACGCCAGGGATTCGCAAGGCCGTGGATCTGAGGGCGAGTCCTCAGTGTCGGTCCATCACTGACATGACATGCATGCCCCACGCCGGGGAGACGAGGACAATATAGCTCTTCCCCATCCCTTTTCTTATGATTTCCCCTGGCGACAGACAGCTGGAGAAGGAGCATGTGCCCCAGAAACCGTCCCAGGCGTTGCGGCTCGGAGAGAAACTCGTGGCGCGAGTTTGTTTCGGCTAGTTTCGCTTGCAGATTCCATTCGCGTCGCCTCCATAGGGCCTGCATTGCCCAGCAAGTCTATTTCTCGTGCAGCCAGCTGGAGTGACAGCAGAACTGATTGGATGCGAGCGGAACAAGGTTGGCTGGACGTGCGTCTAAAGCGCCGCAACGGTGCGTTCTCCACGTATGTCATATTAGAGTGGATCTCGGGGGAAAGGAGATGCTGTTAGCCTGTTAGGCATCTGAGGAGCCAGATGCAAATTTCGCATTGCAGACATGGTGGTCATATTAACAAGGATGACGAGGTGAAGCAGAATCGAAGCAACTGCTGACTATTCTGCGTCGATATCACGGAACTTGGCCGTCATGCTGGTTCCAACTTCAGGGTAAACAAACTTTGCTGGCCCAAACTATCGGTATGTCAGCTCTTAGTGTACCAGAAAATCGAAGGGCTGACCTCTCGACCATAGAATGCTAGCGAGGATTCTTTTCCCTCTTGGCGAGGGTGATCCACCATATCTCCCCTTATCGACCTCGGCTGGCACGAGCCCTATCCTAGCCGAAAACCCTCCCTATAGACAATCGTTCTGAAAGCAGAAATCGCAATCATCATAAACCTCTGAAAAAAAAAGGATGACGATATTACACTCGATCTACCATGACAGCAGTAGTAACGGACCGTCTACGCCGTACTACAGGGTACCTGGATCGCGAACAAATTGAGTACATGCAACCGAACCAAACGACACCCAATTTTGAAGCACGAGGTAGATACTGGCGGGGGTGGAGATGAGTTTAGTTTTAAACTCAGGCATTCATTTAAAGCATCTCCGTTTTCCGCATCAGGGCTCGGTGAAGAACCGAGCGAGACCCTTCACCGAACTTGGGGATTGATATGGATAGGAGACGACAAACTCGATTGCCATGACATGCGTTCGAGCTTTCGCTTCTTTCTTAGCGGATCTGTGACGATCTCCACACTCCTTTCCTTTTTCTTCGGTTAAATTAAGTTTCCAACCTCGTATTCCCACACAAAATACGGAGAACGGAGTACGGAGTAATTACTCCGGACTAGTTAGTAGTCAAACCATACTGAGACGACTAGAGTATGGGGCTTTTCGCCTTTCGCATGGATTTGGTGCCTGAATTGGGTGTTACTCGCCATCACTACATGCATATAAGTTGAAATATTCAGCCTAATGTTGAGATGCAATGCCTGAAATGCGCTAAGCCTAACGAACTAGAGTGCAGATTTACTAACAGAGTATGGTTAATTAAGCCGACATCGCTCAACACCTGCTTTAGTGTATGTAGAAAATTTTTATATGGCAATTATGGCTTCAAGTTTTCGTCGTTTTGGGTCATAATATCGTTTCTCTTGTATATAGAAAATTTGGAATTCAATTCATTGCAATTAAATTCCCCATTCACTAGTATATGTGTATATATATTTTTTTCTTTTTTAGTTTGTTAGTGGAAATATCCTTTCGGAGCTTTAACCAAAAGTAAAATTTGGCAGCGGAGTGGATAAAATAAAAAGGGGGTTGGTGATCAACACTATATCAACTTGTACCATGGAAAGCTGGCGATCTTAACGGAGTTTCAACGGGATATACTCTGTACAGAGTACGTTGCTCCAGCTGATGGACCTTTTACCGCTTTCAGATGATGAGATTCAAGACTACTGCCTCGGTTGATTATAGTTTCATTGGTTTGCAGAATGTGAATTGTGATCGGAGGAGCTGCTTTGTTGACGTAGTCTTCGCTGTTGCTGGATTATAGGACTGGCACTGTAGAGAGTAGAGCCTTTTCTTATCCTATCTAGTAACTAAATACGTAAAAAAAAAACAAGGGGGTATATCTGGGGATGGAAAATAGGCGCGCGGGTGTCCATAGTCACAAATGGCGCCAAGAACCAATCACTTATCATACCTGAGGCACCAAGGGAGATGGATGCCGGTGACTGGCAGCATTATCTATATCCCACATATCCTACAGGCTCTTCGAGATCGTAGACCTGTCGTTACCTAATTGCAAAACATCAACTAGGTTTGGTTTGAGTTGTAAGATAATATTAATGCTCAGCAGACCACAGTCCCAATAACAGACCAGGATGGATCAATGTGGTTAGGGTCGAGGGAGCGATTCGCCGATGTTGGACAGTAGGACATGTAAATAAATGCTTGGCTCGAAGATTTGAACAGGCGTGTAGGAACGACCGAATGAGAGTTGGAGAAGGAAATAAATCCTGATATATATTCAAGACGAGCAGCTCTGCACCTTTTTTTTTACTTTTTGTTATTGGTCAAGCGTGATAGAAGAGAAAGTCGCATTAACCAAAAAATGACAGACTGATTTAGTTCTGTTTAGAGAAAAATTGCTGTATTGGCAATGGCATTATTTTCGAACAGTATTCTTTCAAGCAGCTACTGCAGGCTTCCGGATTACAATGTTGGCAATGGCAGAACCTATGATGAACATTTTCTAGGCCTCCATACAAGTAGATATATTTTCGCTGGTATATTTTTGATCTCCTTCATTTCCTTCTACTCCAATAGTTCAATTCAGAAGGTTGAGATGTGCGCTACGCTGTAGCCGAAGCCGAGGATATTGGGGGCATAGGTCACAATGGAACGTTTTCTGCTTGCGAGGATTTATAAAGACCGGTCTTTCTCTGTCATACCAGCGTCTTGCGCTTTTGGAGAGGAACTGTCTGCAATATTCTGCCTGGCTAATTCATACTCTGAATGCTTCATATATATATACATCTGGATTTTCGAAATTAGCTACATCATGATGGATGTTGTATAGTCATGCAGGCACATGACTCCCCATTAAAACATGTACTCCGTTCTCGAGGATGATCATCCATGTACACTCTCTTCAGACCACAGCTCAGTGTCCCGTCAATCCTTGTGCTCTCTAAATGACGTTGTCGATGCGAATTATCCTTGCCAGACCGTCCTTTGTCAATGCGCCATTTTCTTCCAGAATGTGGATTACCTCCGCGAACAGCTCCTAGATGATGACATCTGCATGTGGAGAAGAGATGATGTCGATAATGAGTCTGGTGAGGGTGTTAAATCTGAGTAATACCGGGTAACCAACCCGAGATCAGAGCACTGTCATATATCATGGCCTTATCTAGCGCGTCAATTTGGGATTCTTAATCAATAGAGCCCGTAATCGTCGTGCCATTATAGTGATGAGGTATCTTGTTATAGTTTTTATATACGCATAGACATCATCATAGGAAGCTGGCAGGCGAACTCATTTGGGTACAAGGTCGAGAAATGACGATAAGAGTTTCATTTCTCAACTACCATATCAATTTTTGAAAAAGGCCAATAAATGGAGTTACCTCGTAAGAGACAAATATGTACTTCAAAGGGTAAGGCGTCAATAAAATTGTAGAAAGAACATCTTATATTGAGGATTCTATAGATATGTGACATCTATGGCCTGCTTGCCTTCAACGGATCCGGATGTTTGTGACGTTAAGCTATATTCTGATTTTACATGCAAACAGTAAGGCTGAAAACATTTTGCGTTGTATATGATCCAGCATTTTAACTATTGCTGGGTATAGACACATAAACAATAGGCACTAAAATAATATTAACTTACACTTGCAATGCGTGCTCTAGCCACAAACACTGGATAGTTAGGGGAACCACCAGTAATCGCAGCTCGATTGGGCGTCCTTTGTCATTCAGCTCTGCGGAGAAAGTCCTCAAGGTATTACTGTGTAGAGATGGCAAGAAGTAGGGCAAGGGAAGGTAGAAAGAGAATGAAATGAAAACACTGGTGAATGTTCTATATTCCTATCTCAGAGCTACAACATGCCATTCATACAACGTGACTCAATCATCCCTAGCGATCGATGTATGTTAGTCTAAATTTCCATTTAACCTCCGTCAGGTGCAACTCACCAGGTACACAAGGTGACCATCCCGGTTCTCAATCCTATCGGCCAAGTCGATGCCCTGGCGCTCTCTGAAACCCCCGTTGATCATGGGCAGCTCAGCAGTGAGTTTCGGTCCCCTGGGGCCATGCTCCAGTCGAATGTCACGAGCGCTGCGAGTGAAGTTCTCTCCGCCCCAGATAAACCAGCCTAGCGGAAGTTAGAAATATATTCTCTTTCTGGCAGCGTGACAGAAGCAGGACACTGCAGGCTCACCATCGCTGTTTCCAATGTGCTTGTCTAGTCTGACACGGTTGTGATGGAAGCGACCATGAGCATCCTTGACCTGCGCGACCAGCCAGGTGCTGTCATCGGCAAATTCGAGATGGATGTCCTCGGAAGTAAGATGGAAGGACATTTTGATGGTGGTGAAGATGGAGCAGTAGGCAGTGGATGTAAAAAGCCAGAGTTTGGAAATTTGGTGTGAGCACTTAAGCCAGCCAAGCGGTTTTATTTATACTGACAATCTGACAACAAAGACCCCTCCATACTGCCCCTCAAAAATGAAGCTAGACTCGTTATCGAGTGGAGAGATGATTGTTGGCCCTATCGATGTGGCTGGTGTGGACCATCGAAACAACACCGAGTGGGTCGGAGGAACGTGCTATACACACACTGTGTATGGCAGACTGCAACCTGAAGCTACTGTAGGCAGCAGTGTAAAGGACCAGCAAAGTATACGCAGTACAAGATCGACATGATCAGCGTCCAGGATTACGGCGGAGTCTTCTGGAAAGACCATGCTGGCACCACAGGTGCGCATTATACGACATGGCGTCTTTGGTGTCGCTGCCAGAATATCCACAGTAATTACTTACCCACTCTGACCCCTCACTATATACAGGCTGCCCCAACGCATTGAGAAACAAACAACTGGGCCGCGGAAATGTTTCAAAGCATTATGCGTGTGCGTATATTTTATGTAAGCATGTTGCAAAAAGGGTAACGTGATCTATAACCTAGTCGGACAAATGGCCTAGTCGGACACTTCCCCACCATCATACAGCTTCACAGTCAAATTTCACCACAACTATATAGAGAAATCATCTAATTACATTAAGAACTATTTCTTGTACGCTGGGAGCATGTACGGGCAGTATGCCCAACTGTTCCACATATACTGCACTGACGTGCAGCACGTTTTTGTGGTCTTTCCTCAGTAACCTCAACCACCCTACTCTCCTCTTCATTAGCTCTTCGTACACGATCTATCCCTTCTT
>NW_013563243.1:0-20858 GCF_000968595.1 Rasamsonia emersonii CBS 393.64
CCCATCCTCTCCTGGAAAGACGAAGATGAAGTCATCCGACGGGTAAACGACACGCACACCGGACTAGGCGCAAGCGTGTGGTCGGGCGACATCGACCGCGCCAACGCGCTGGGCGATCGGATCCAGTCCGGGACGGTGTACATCAACAAGCCGCCGATACCGCGGCCGGACGGGTACCTGGCGGGATGGAAGCAGAGTGGTGTGGGCGGAGAATGGGGGACGGAGGGGTTGCTGGCGTACTGCAATGCGCAGACGGTGCACTGCTATAAGAGTCCGGTGGCGCCGGGGAGTGCGGAGGCGGATTAACCTACGTATACGTATAGAATGGTGTAAATGAAGCGGAAGTGTCAAGATTGGAATATGTACGATACTCGTCGTATTAACTGTCCTGAATAATAGCCAGCTAGTACTACTGCAGCAGTACTACTGCTGAACAAATTGACAAACTATCGCAAGAGAACAATTCACAGATAGATATATCTGATACATTATACCTACCTTCCTAGATAATAGGTATATACATACCTACTGTACATGGATGTAGATACACAGGTAGTAACCCTAGACCCTCAACCTTAAAACGATAAAGCCTACCCTATATGTATGTACAGTACAGTACAGTATGTATGTAACCACCAACAACAATTTATTTACCGACAGCCATAAACTTTTTAAAAAAATAATAATAATAAAATAAAACAAAATAAAGAAAGCAGAATACGTACATGTACAGTACATACAGAACATACCTAATGGATGGATAATAGGGATACGAACAACGGATCTTAGGTAGGTATATACCCGAAAAAGCCGAAGAAAACGCTGTGATTGGTCGTGACGGATGTTTGTACCCTACCTACGTAGGTACCTACCTCCAGATCTCCATAGTAGGCAGGTAAATGATATTAGAAGGTTGGGTTGATCAGAGAGTGACAGTGCTCTATATATATTTACTAGCTTCAATATCATATATATAACGCGTATATAACCTTGTGGTGAATGTAAACCCTTGATCGACCATTCTTTTCACTTTGTCTACATATATATATACAGACCAGGGCTTCACCATCTCTCTGCCACTGAACTACATTTCTTTGAACTGTACTGCTTACTGTACGAGATATTCTACTCTCCCGTTTGATAACGAATATGTCTCCCTCGACAGAGCAAGGAACAACTCCTCGCAACAACGGCAGTAGTAGTAGTCATCATGCTGATGCTAGCGAAGAAGTGGTGATTACCTCGTTTGAGGTGCATGGTATGAACCCTTCTCTTTTACTATTGCAAGATATATATACTAACTTTCATGTTCCTCCTGTCTGCTACTTCAGACCTCCGATTTCCCACCAGTCTGGACCAGTCCGGCTCCGACGCGATGAACCCCGCCGCCGACTACAGCGCCGCATACATCATTCTCAAGACGAGCAGCAGCAGCAGCAACTCGCTACGCGGGCACGGCTTCGCATTCACCATCGGCCGCGGCAACGATCTCGTCTGCGCCGCGGCGCGCCACGTCGCCGAGCGTCTCGTCGGAAAGACCCTGGCGGACCTCACGGCCAACATGGGCCAGACGTGGCGGTATCTGGTCTCAGACTCGCAGCTGCGCTGGGTCGGGCCGGAGAAGGGCGTCGTGCACCTGGGCCTGAGCGCATGCGTCAACGCCCTCTGGGATCTGTGGGCTAGGTTCGAAGGGAAACCCGTCTGGCGGCTTGTGGCGGACATGGCGCCCGAGGAGGTCGTGCGGTGCATCGACTTCCGCTACATCGTTGACGCCGTCACGCCGGACGAGGCGCTGGGTATTCTCCGCAGTGCGGCGGAAACCAAGGCCGAGAGGCTGCGAGATGCGGAGACCAACACCGCCGTCCCTGCGTACACCACCCAGGCTGGCTGGTTGGGGTACTCGGATGAGAAGATGGTGCGGCTGATGCGGACGATGCTGGTCGAGGAGGGCCTGACCAAGTTCAAGCTGAAAGTCGGCGGGGATATCGAGGATGACAAGCGTCGGTTGAGGATCGCGCGCGAGGTCATCGGCTACGACAACATGCTCATGGTCGATGCCAACCAGGTGTGGAATGTGCCTGAGGCGATTGACAAGATGGTGCAGTTGGCGGAGTTCAAGCCATAGTCAGTGCCCGCAGCCTCGTCTTTTTTACATCAATTGCAGAAGCTGACTATGTTTAGCTTCATCGAGGAACCCACCTCCCCCGACGACGTCCTCGGCCACGCCACGATCAGACAGGCGCTGAAGCCGTACGGCATCAAGGTGGCTACCGGCGAGCACTGCCAGAACCGGATCATGTTCAAGCAGCTGCTGCAAGCCGGGGCGATTGACATCTGCCAGATCGACGCGTGTCGGCTGGGAGGGGTGAACGAGGTGCTGGCGGTGTTGCTGATGGCGAAGAAGTGAGAACACCATAAACCAAAATCCAAGAAACACATTCTAACAGGCTGACCTCAGATTCAACATCCCCGTCGTCCCTCACAGCGGCGGCATCGGCCTCAATGAGTATACGCAGCACCTCGCCCTGATCGACTATCTCTGCGTGTCCGGGAACAAGAGTCTGCTGGAGCACATCAATTCCTTCCACGAGGTCATCACGCATCCGGTGCAGGTCAAGGATGGCTATTTCGTGACGCCGTGGGAAGCAGGGTACAGCGTCGAGTACAAGGCGAGCGCCATTGAGGAGTACGAGTATCCTAATGGTCGGTTCTGGAACAGTCCGGAGGGACTTAAGATTCGGAATGGTGAGAAGCGGTAATAGCAAGTAGTCCGTCAATATATACACATGAGCACACTATATATATACAGATATGTGCAATAAGATATGTAACTAGGGTATGTTTATTTCTTCCGCTAAGCCGCCGGAAAGATACTATGGAAGCCAGCGCCAAAATCGAGCCATTCCTCAAACTGCACATCCTGTTGATCCGACACGGTGTCATCCATCTCCGGAGCTGTCTCAAGTGAGCATGGACCGGGTGATTCGTACACACGACTGTGGTCTTCGGATATGCTCTCCGTCTGAGCGGGTGCGATACCGTCATCACCATCCACCTCCTTCTGTGCGCTGAGATGTGCTCCATCGAAGCCACCACCACGCGACATCATCAGCCGCTGCAGAAACGCCACCAGCGGATCACCTTCGTTCGACCTGGAGACCAATTTCGAAGAAGACGCCTGGTGGACCGACAGCGCCAGCTGGAAAAAGTCATGGTAGACGCTCGCATGCCAGTATATATCGCCAAGCTGTTCCAGGAACATCATGCACATGTTATACCGATTCGTATGGAGCTGCTTCAGGGCAGGCGATGACAGAGACGTGCGGATTCCGAGGAGATGGATGATCAATGGAGGGAGCACGGCTGTCACGCTTGAGGCAGTTAGAAAAAAAAACGGCGATTCAGGATTAATCCTTAGACCGTACCAGATCGTTGGACAGTACTTGACAAGATCGAAATTCACCAGTTGAGCGACCAGCTGGGTCGAGTCGGCTGCAGCATGTTGGATCTTTTCCTGGCGCGTCATGCGAGAGTTGGATGTCTCAATAGTGCCTGGGACGGAGCACTGATTCAGTGCGATGATCACGGTACTAGTGACGTCAGTAAAAGGATTTAAAAGAATGAATTAAAAGAGAGAGAGAGAGAGAGAACTGGGGGACTACTACTTGTAAATCAAATGCAGAACAGTCCTGTACAAGGTAGCAATGCCTGGACGGCTGAACGACTGGTCCAGCCGTCTCGCTTCCGGCGCAAGATGATCGAGCCAATTCTGCAGAGTGTTCTCGCAAACCCTCACTTGCTCGGACAATATCTTGCCCGCCATCGTCGTCGTCGTCGTTGATGACGGATGCTGCAGCGACAAAACGCCCTCCATATACTGGCAAAGCTTGACGAATTCGAGAAAGACGACCTTGACGGCGCGATCCTCGTCTCCGTCCCCGTTCTCGGCGAGGTCTTCCGGCGTCAGCATCCGCACTGTGCAGTCCAGACTGTTGATGTGCATCGGCCGGTTGGTGCCCAGGCTGACCAGGCGATCCCGGACCAGACAGGCCCACCAGATCCGGGCCCAGAGTCGTCGCTGGGGGGCAGCAGGTCCCGGATCCCGGTGCAGACCCGCGCCCTGCGCGAGGCTGATTGCCTGGTAGACCCAGTGCCAGGTGTGTTTCTGGTCGATCATCGAGGAATAGTGGTGGCTCAGGAGGAGGAGGGCTTGGATGTTGACAATGTCGTTGGATTCGTAGTCGAAGATGTAGAGGTACTGCAGAATAACTTAGAACCTTTCACATCTGAACCTTTTTTTTGTGAAACTCTGCTTTTCAGACGTACCTTCGCTCTCCTGTGAATCACCTGCCGCGCCTTTTTGCGCGACGAAAAGCCCGCTTCTGCCAGCAGCTCTGGGGTAACGTACTACGAATAGTCAGCATGTGAAATTGTACATAAATAGATGTACTTTACAATATCGCCCTTACACTGCTAGCGACGAAAAGAACAGCCTGCAACAAAAGCAGACTAGGTCCCTCATGACGACCCGATTTTTCCCCCTTAGCCCGACAATAATAATAATCCTTCAGAAAAGTCTCCTTGTCGATGACAGGGAAAAAAGGATGGAATATTTTAAAATAAGCCGCGACGAATTGGTCCATGAGATGTCGTGGGGGAAGATCAAAGGCTCCTTTCCGTCTTAGGAAGAGAATGTCCTCCTCTTCTTCTTCGCTGCGGTCGTCGTGGGTGATAGACAGTGGGTGGCACGATAGTCTTTCGGCGTTATTCTGCGTCTCGAGATCATCACGGTCAAGATGGACATTGGCGAATTCGAGCAGAAAAGGGGAGTAAGGGACCTGATGGAGGATACTATGCTTGGGGAGAGCTCGAACGGAAGAAGAAGGAGAGGTACGCGGGGAAGAAGAAAAGGAGGAGGAGGAGACCCCGTCCCCGGCGCTTCATCTCGTACTTCTAGGTTCGGTGCATGTCCATGCACCGCCCGTCTTCCTCTCTTCTTCCGCGGTTCCGTCGCACACTCGAATCGGTCAATGCGACATCTCGAGCACGGCAGCCCCGTCTCCAGCATGTCACAGCGGACTTTGCGGGCGCGACACGTGGAGCATGCCTGGGAGGCACGTCGCTTGCGGCTGCTACCATGAGTCGTTTGTCCGGACGACTCAATTGGCGCGGACATTACGACATGTAAAAAAAAAAGATCCAGTCTGATGAAAAGATGCTCCCGTACCTATGCAGGAGTTCGACTTTTGCGGGGAAGGTTGATGTATCGTGCGGGGGCGGGTCCTTTAGTCTCTGCATAGTGCGTCCATACTGTGGGGATTGACTGTCTAGACTTGGAGTATTCTACCATTAATTGACGAGTCCTTAAACGTCAAAGCCCACAAATACCAAATTCTTCTCTGTAACAATATCTGAGAAGTGTAAATATTCCTATATGATTTGCCACGGTGAGTGTTAACAATAGCCCTCTTCCGAAGAGTAGGACTTGTATGTGGATGCTTAGTATATAAATAAAAAAAGACACCAATACGTAACTGTTGAATGGGTTAACAGTATGGGCCCTTTCAGAGCAGACAGTGCTACAAAAGATGCTTTTTGCTGACAGGGATTTTACTATTGTATTCTACTGGGTAACTCAGTTCCAATACTGTCTACAATATTGAAACAAAAGAGATTGTCCGTTCTTGGTTATCAGACTCATAGTGGTGGGCAGCGAAACTTAAATACTGCGTTGTTGACAGAAAGATAGAAACGTATTTCCTCGAGGAGGAACCAGACATCTACCTAGTGATCATAAAAACCTCTGACTCAAAAGTATATTCCCAATTGACTGATTGTCAATTAGGTCTAGCTCCACTTCGAGCTTCAAAGGACGGACAAGGGTATGTACATTTATAAATCATCACATCTTATACCAGTGGTAAATAACCAAGATGACATGCAACAGGGACGTGCAACGGGAAAGTCAATGTCTACAGCTTGGCCTGAGCCAGGTTCGCATTCAGCTTCTTCTGAACAGCATCCAGGTACTCCCGCGTCGTGACCCAGGCCTCACGCTCCTTGCGACCGCAAGCCAGCGCCAGGTCCTTGGTCATGATGCCATCATCGTTGACCACATCGATACAAGCACGCTCCAGCTGTTCCGCGAACGTCACCACGTCCGGAGTGTTGTCCAGCTTACCACGCTGGATGAGACCACGGGTCCAGGCAAAGATGGACGCGATCGGGTTCGTCGACGTCTCACGGCCCTTCTGCCACTCGCGGTAGTGGCGCGTCACGGTGCCGTGGGCCGCCTCGGATTCGAAGGCGGATCCGTCAGGAGTAGTCAGGGTGGAGGTCATCAGGCCGAGAGACCCAAAGCCTTGGGCGACAATGTCGGACTGGACATCACCATCGTAGTCTGAACGACTGTCAGCCACTGATTGCGCTAGTTTGAAGAAGGGACAGACTCACTCTTCATGGCAACGACAAATCCACCCTCACTCTTGATCATCTGAGCGACCATGTCGTCGATCAGACGGTGCTCATACCAGATGTTCTTGGCCTCGAACTCCTTCTTGTAGTCGTTCTCATAGATCTCCTGGAAGATGTCCTTGAAGCGGCCATCGTATTTCTTCAGGATGGTGTTCTTGGTGCTCATGTACAGGGGCAACCCCTTGAGAAGCGCCATCTGGAAGCTGGCATGAGCGAAGCCACGGATCGACTCATCCGTGTTGTATTGGGTCTGTGCGATACCAGGTCCCTTGAAGTCAAAGACCTTGAGAGTCTCGGGTTGGCCACCCTTGGGAGTAAAGACCAGCTCGAGAGTGCCCTCGCCGGGAATGAGACGGTCGGTCGCCCGGTACTGGTCACCATAAGCGTGACGACCGATGATGATGGGCTTCGTCCAGCCAGGGACGAGACGAGGAATTCTGGGAATCACAATGGGTTCACGGAACACCGTTCCACCCCTGCAGCGGATATGAGAATCTACGGTGAGCAACAGTTCCAACAGTGGAGACTTACAGGATGTTTCGGATGGTGCCATTAGGAGACAGCCACACTGTATTCATGGTCAGTCATTGGGACCCACGACATGGTGATTGGCGAGCGTACTCTTCTTCAGGTTGAACTCCTTGACCCGCGCCTCGTCGGGGGTGATGGTGGCGCACTTGACACCAACGCCATACTTCTTGATGGCTTCGGCAGCGTCGATGGTAACCTGGTCGTCGGTCTGGTCACGGTATTCCAAGCCCTGCTTGCTGTTAGGCTAGAAAATACAAGTCGGACGACCATTGGCCCATACCAAGTCATAGTACTTCAGGTCGATGTCGAGGTATCTGTTCAGCTCGTCTTAGAAGCCATCCGCAGGAGCAACGTCCCCGCACCGCATGCAGCATCTTTACGCAGGGACACCAGGATGATGGATCACTCACGGCAGGATGAGCTATTGGCAAAGTTAGTATCAGTCACAATACATACACCCCGCATGTGATCACGATTCCGTTGCAGGGCCGCCACATCGCGACGACAGGGGGTGCAGGCGCTGGCGAAGCTTACTTTTTCCTTAATATCCTTCCAGATGATCCTTGTCATCTACAAGAAAACATGCCAGAAACGGCTACCGGTCAGCACGATGCCATGTCTTGAGATGCAGACTGAAGCGGCATGATTGGTGAGGGGCTGAAGTTCATCGCCGTATTTCCCCGCGCTCTTCGGGAGCAGACGAAAATAAAACCAAGAACACTGCAAGCCCATGCCATCCTTCCTCCCGATCTCACTCATTCTCTCTTGGATCTATAAAATGCAGAAGGAAAGATCGACGGCTACAGGGGGCTCTAGCGTACCTCATCACCATCCAGTTCCACAACTGGGTTCTTGACCTTGATCTTGGCGCGCTCGGAAGCCATGGTGCGAACCTGGGTCAGCGAGGGCAGCGATGCGGCAGAGAGATGCTGGGAGACGAGAGGGGCAGAACGCAAAGGGAGAACGACAAGACCAGCTCGCGGGTTCACAGAGCGAGAAGAAAACGATGAGGAAGCACGGAAAGCAGAGACAGAGGAAGTAGTAGAGAAGGCAGAGCGACGAGAGACGGAGAAGAGAGAGGAAGAGGGCAGCTGGAGGCCGCCGCGCGCAATGGCGGGACTGTTCCGAAGCAGAAGCATTCTGGTCGACTAGATTGGGCGAGCAGTTCGAGACTACCCGAACGACGAGAGCTGCAGTCTCCTGCTCTATTTCTTTTCCCGATTGATGCCGTGGTGTTTCGGATCCCAAGCGCCTGCGTTGCCTCGTCCGTCCGTCCGCAGCAGAGCCGAGGTGATCGGAAGAGGTGGACCAGTAGGCGGCGGAGGCGGTCGTGGGTGTGGAGGTTGCAGCGTACAGATCCGGCGCAGAGGCGTCGAGCACAACAGGCAGCAGAAGAGAGGCAGAAGAGAAGCAGAAGAGAACGAGGAACGGGAGAGAAGAGAACTACGGCGAAGAGAGGAAGAAATGCTGTCCAGAAAGGGCTGGCGCGGTGCTCTAAGTGCACTCCTTGCGCTGGGAGCTCAGCGATGCTTGTTTTTCCTGTCCGGATAAACTGGGCCAGGACAGGATGCCTGCAGGCGACCCAACGCGCCGGCTGGGCGGGGCTCCCCACAGCATGCCGCCGAAGCCGGCCTCGAGACGTCATGCTGGTGTTGCTGCAGAACTGCTGGATGAGAGCATGTCGACGCAAGATGCAGTTAAGTTGTCTGTGTATTCAGCATTTCACTATATACAATCAATAGCCTTATAAAACAAACAGTCTGCCAAAGACCAGCTGTCTTGCAAGTCGAACAAACTTGTCACTGTTTGTCACTGGCCCCTCACTGCCCGTGACTTGCCGTTTGAGTCTCCGGAGCGGAGCATTTCCTCCGCGGCAACTGCTCTGCCGGCTTCTGTCGGAGAAGAACCGTCCGTCCCCGGGAATCGTGCCTGAGGCACCAATTCCTTATGTAAGCACAATACACAGTCGATTCTATACTTAGGTCACAGTATCATTTATTGCAGTCAACTGCCATATGAACAATAATATCCGATGCATTCACCAGTAAGCATCTAAGCATATAAATCATAACCGCTCCAGGTGTTGAAAAACCACCACCATGTCTTCATGCCATGCCCCATCCCGCTATGCACGCCCGTCCAGCTCCCATCCGTTTTGGCCATGTGTTGAACCGCTTTGTAAACAAGAGAAAAAGAGAAAAAAAATACTCAAATACTACCAATGGGTATATAACAACCACCGATGCAGACGTCAGAGCAATGGGTGTCTAAAACAGTCCATCGATCTCTCCCGTCTCGGGGTCCACGTCCACGTTGAGGTATCCCGGTGCTGTGGGCAGACCGGGAATGGTCTGAATGTCAGCAGCAAGGGCGTAGCTGTTTTTTTGTCAGTAAAAGAACAAAATGACGGAAAGGGAGAAAAAAACACTCACAGATATCCTGCTCCCACGGCCAACCTCACGTCGCGGATGGGCACCGTGAAGCCCGTAGGAGCTCCCTTGAGGGCTGGATCGTGGCTGAGCGAGTACTGCGTCTTGGCAATGCAGATGGGCAGGTTTCCGAAGCCTTGCTTCGTGTACGTGTCCACCTTCTTCTGCGCCAGCTCGCTGAACTCCACCTTGTCCGCCCCGTACATGGCCTTGGCGATCCGGTCAATGCGTTCCTGCACCGTCCCGTCGAGATCGTACAGCAGCTTGAAGTCTTTGGGCTTGGAGCTCGCCGCAATCACGCTCTTCGCCAAGTCAACCGCTCCAGCTCCGCCTTCCGCCCAGTGGTTAGCCGGGACGGCGTCCTCCGCGCCCGCCGCGATGGCCTCTTCGCGGATCAGTGCAATCTCGGCATCGGTGTCCGTGTCGAACTTGTTGATCGCGACCACGACGGGGATGCCGTATTGCTTGGCATTCTCAATGTGCTTGCGCAGATTCACGCAGCCCTTGCGCAGAATCTCCAAGTTTTCCGTCCGGTAGACGTCAGGCAGCGGTGCACCAGGCGAGATTTCGGGCCCGCCACCGTGCACCTTCAACGCCCGGACCGTCGCGACCACGACCACCGTGTCGGGAACAAGGCCGGAAGATCGGCACTTGATGTTGAAGAAGCGCTCGCCACCCATGGTGAAATCGAAGCCAGCTTCCGTCACCACAAATCCCGTCTTGGCGTCGTGGTCCTCGTCGGGTTCGGTACCAGCAAGCTTCAACGCAAGCTTGTCGGCCACCACCGAGTTGGCGCCGATACTGATGTTCGCGAACGGACCAGCGTGGACAAAGACCGGAGTCCCCTCCAGAGTCTGCATCAGGTTGGGCTTGATAGCGTCCTTCATGAGAGCCGTCAGAGCCCCACCAACACCAATGTCATCGCAGGTGACGGGGTCGCCATTCTTCGACGTCGCAATCACCATCCGTCCCAGTCGTTCCCGCATGTCGGCGAGGTCGTTGCTCAGAGCCAGAATGGCCATGCACTCACTCGCCACGGAGATATCGAAAGCCGTCTCGCGAGTCAGACCCTTCTCGGTGGGAGCCTGGCCGATAGTGATTCCGCGAAGGTGTCGGTCGTTGACGTCCAACACACGACGCCAGGTAATCGTGTCGGGGTCGATATCTAACCGAGCAAAGCGACGAATTTCCTCCTCCGTAAGGTCATCCGGGTTGGTCTTGTCGATGCCCAGTTTCTTCAGCCGTCGGAACATAACGGGCTGGAATTCCCGCTTTCCATTCTTGGTGGGCACCAGCCGCTTGTAGAGAGGGCCATCCTTTTGCGTAGCTTCGTGGAACATGCGAGTGTCAATAGCCGCCGCCAAGAGGTTGTTGGCGGCAGTAATGGCATGAATATCGCCAGTCAGATGAAGGTTGAATTCATCCATAGGAATGACCTGGCTGTATCCACCTCCTGCAGCGCCTCCCTTAATACCGAAGGTTGGGCCTTGGCTGGGCTGCCTGACATTGGCGAAAGCGATCCTGCCCAGATGCGCCCCCAGAGCCTGGGTGAGACCTATCGTGGTAGTGGACTTTCCCTCTCCCAGAGGGGTGGGAGTGATCCCAGTGACTAGAATGTACCGTCCATTGCGGCGATGAGCCAAACGATCCAGAACGCTCAGGCTCACCTTGGCCTTGGTGTGGCCGTAAGGTTCCAGCTCATGGGCCTCAATACCAATCTCCGCCGCAAGGGCAGTGATAGGCTTTGGACGCTGTGAACGAGAAATAGCAATGTCAGATGGAACAGGCTTGGTCAGCTTCAGAGGCAGCGGCACGATATGCCTGTTCTTCTGCCTGTCAAAGTAGGCCTTGGCAGCGTTGACAACGTTCTGAAGAAGCATAGCCACGGTCATGGGACCAACACCGCCAGGGACAGGAGTGATTTGGGACGCGACTTCGACCGCAGAGTCGAAGTGGACGTCGCCCACAAGCCTGTGGCCAGACTTCTTGGAAGCGTCCGGAACATAATTGATACCAACATCAATGACAACAACGCCCGGTTTCAGCTGCTCACCCCTGACAAACTCCGGCTTTCCAATCGCAGCCACGAGGATATCTGCGCGCTTGAGAATCTCATCCAAGTTCTTAGTCTTGGAGTGGCACACAGTAACGGTGGCGTCAGCGTTCCTCAAGAGATAGCTGACAGGGCTGCCAACGATATCACTGCGACCCAGCACGACTGCCTCCTTGCCTGCAGGTCAACTCCGCTCACCCGCAGGAGCTCCATAACACCTTGAGGGGTGCAAGGCACGAACAGAGGGCGACCGCCTCGCTTGGCAAGTTCGCCAATGTTGACCGCGCCAAACCCGTCGACATCCTTCTCGTCGGCGACAGCAGATGTCACTGCGTGTTCGGAGATATGTTCAGGGAGAGGCAGTTGGACGAGGATTCCGTGCACGGCAGGGTCATTGTTTGCCTTGGTGATTTCTTGGATAATCTCCGCCTGGGTGATCGACTCGGGGAACTTGACAATGCTGCAGAGGATATTTGCCTTGTAGAAAGAGCGCTGTTAGACCCTTTTCGCGGAACCGACATCAACTGGGGCACTCACTTCCTCCGCAGCTTTTAATTTCATGCGCACATATGTGCCTGCATTGCGTCAGTACATTGTCCGGTGGAAGTCGTAGAGGTGGGAAGTATACTTGAATCGGATCTGTCACCAACTATAACATTTCTGTCAGCACTGTCGTAGTTTTAATTTCTACCGGAAGAGTTTCAGCAAACAACGAACCTTGGAAGATGACCAAGTTGGGCTTGAACCGCGGATTGGTCTCCTGTAGCTTTTGTATCTCCCCCTTCAGCCTCTCCCGGATATCCTTGGCAATCGCGGTGCCATCGATCTTCTTTCCCACCATCTTGATCCCGGTAGTCGCCAACGCTCGACGATGACAAGGAGGAGTGCCAGACGAAACGAGGAGCCGTGGAAATTCTTTCCCCCGCACGGATGGTGTGGACGATCTGGGAGGAGAAGCGAGCACGCGAACGGTCCGGGACGATGCCCCTCGATGGGCAGTCGACAGGCTTCGACACGCCAATAACGCAGCGAGGGGGATTGGACCAACAAAGTTGGACTTGCAGCGGGGCAGCGGTCTTGGAAGAGGACCGGCGGCCGAGAGGAGCATGAGCTACCTGCACTGGAGGGGCCCGAGGGTACGAGGTGAGAGTTGTCAGGCACACGGAGCCATTGGAGGTTGGCCGGCGGAGATACAGCAGCTCGACGGAGTCACTGATCGGAGATGTGCACAGTGGACAATCTAATCGACACAGGGCCTACTCTACCTATGGATACGGATCTACGAAGACGACCGCATGCCCCAGCAGCATCATAATTTTCACCGAAATCGGCGGGCTGAAGGAATTCTTGCAAAGGCTTCTGTTCTCCTTTCCCGTCGACTGACAGTGATGCCGCGGGAAACTGGGAGACGTGCAGTTGCCTGATCGGGTTAGTGGCAACGTGACAAGATCCAGCCCAATCGGGTTAAGCGCCATCTGCTGACAGATTGCATTCAAAATACTATACAGCACGCTCTCCTCGTACAAACAGGATTCCTGTTCTAGAGACCTCTGGCCGCCAGGACTCTGTTGAGCCGCTCCTCAAATCCCTCCACATACGTAGAGTTGAGCATGTCCGCGTGGTCGCCCTCGCACTCGATGAACTCGATCGGCTCGCGCGAGAAGTCCTGCCACTTCGCCAGCTGGTCGCTCACCCACTTCTCCTTGCTCAGGCACACCGAATGCAGTGGCGTGCAATAGAAGACATCCATCTTCTTGATCTTGCCCTTGGGCTCGTATTTCTTGCCCATTTTTCCTGCTCTGGTCAGCGTATCTTCCTCTCGAAAAGAATGGAACCGGCCAGCTTACCAAAATTGTCTGTCACATGGACAATCGCCATGAGCTGCTCCGGGGTCAGCTTGAGCTTCGCGAGTTGCTCAGGTCGGGACAACTCCAGAAGCCGTTTCACGACGTCGATCTGCGGCAGCCCCCGCAGTTGCTCCTCATACTTGGGAATGTCATCTTGGGCAATCAATTCGAGGAAGTAGGTCACCCGAACCGCAGCGGCCGTCCAGTCCAGATGCCCGACCAGGGGGATAATGTGTGGCGGAGAATCCAGCGCGCCGCAGAATGCCACTTCGTCGCCGTTGGCTTCAAGCCGCTTGGCCAGCTCGTATGCCACCGTCGTACCCAGCGAATAGCCGGTCAATGCGTACGGCCCATGGGGCTGAACGCGCTTCACATGCTGGAAGTACGTATCTGCCATCTCGGCGATGCTGGAAAACAACGGCTCATTGCTGCTGAGCCCTCGCGCCGTCAGCGCGTACAGGGGACGATCCACCATGGTGCGCGATAGCGGAAGGAAAGCCAGGACATTGCCCGAGGCTGGATGGACCAGCCAGAGTGGGGTCTTGTCACCACGCGCCTGCAGCTGCGCGACGGGGTTGTACTGGTTGGAATTGGCGTTATCGATTGCATTCGCGATGTTTCGAATCACTGGACTGTTGAGGAATGTGATGATGGACACACCCGCGGCGATATCGAACCGTTTGCGCAGCAGTTGCTCAAAGCGGAAGAGGCTGATCGATGTCACCCCCAGTTCAAAAATAGTCCGATCCACCGAGATGATATCGGCAGGCATTTCGAGCATTTCGCTCAGGGCATCGACGATCTCTTTCTCTGTCTGAGTGACTGGGGGCACACGCGCCGTGTGATGGTACGTTTGAATTGGTGCCTTGCTTCGAATCATCACGTCGTTGAAGGCGCCAGTGTCAAACTCCCTCTTCAGCTTGGTTCGAGACAGTTTACCGAGAGACGATTTCTCCAGACGGGCTACGGGCAGGGGGATCACCCAGTCTGGACGAACTCCAGGCACAGCACTTGCGGTTCTTGCGATCGACTCGGCAATCCGGTCGCGGACCTGGGGATCCTCAAAGGTGTTCTGCGGGCTGTAGACGATACAGTATCCCTCTGTGTCGCTACCTTTGGGCCTGTGGGAGAAGGTTGCAAAGTACGACGACACCACTCCGGGAAGATTGGCCGACTCCAAAGCATTCTCGATATCCTGTGGCGAATAGTTGACCCCGTTGATGATGAGAATTTCTTTGTTCCGTCCGACGAGGTTGAGCTTTCCCGAAGAGTCGACGTATCCCCTGTCTCCGGTGATGAACCAGCCGTCCTTGGTGAACGACTTGGCGGTTGCGTCAAAGTCGCGATAATAACCTTTGAATACGACGTCACCGGACAGGTGCAGGTCGCCGACTTGGTATGGCTCTGCAGGCATCCCTTCGAATGTCTGGACGCGGACTCTGACCTCGTCGATAGGCCTGCCAATCGAGGCGAATTCGTGTTTTTCTCTGTCCTCATACTCGGGATCGAACATGCCATATGTGAGGGCAGCGCATACCTCCGTTAAACCGTATCCAATGCGGAACACCTGGCCCTGGGCACCGAGACGGTTCAATTGTTCCGTGACTGTCTTTGCGGTTTCCACCACGTTTGCCTCGCCGCCAGTTACAATGCCCTGAAGACAGGACAGGTCAATTGAAAAGACCGGATCTGACGGGTCCGCCGCCGCCAGTCTCTTGCTCAGGAGCGCCAGAAAGAAGTTGGGAGCGAACGAGTGGGAGACGCGGTGCTTGTGGATGAGATTCAAGAAGAGCAGTGGATCGGAGATCACATCGTTGGCCTGCACCTGCACCTGTTCGGCTCCGTGAAACATGGCATGGAGATGAATCTCGAGCAAGTTGGCCACATGGTCCAGTCCGATCCAATTGAGAAAGACCGACTTGGCGGTCGTGTTGCAGGCCTTGCCTTTGCCGCGGACGGAAGCGACCATTTGAGGGACGGTCAGCGGCACGGCTTTGGCATTGCCGGTGCTGCCGGAGGTGAGCATCAGCACGGCGGGCTCATCGCCCTGAGACGGTGCGCGCTGAGGAAGGGTTCCGTTTGTTACACCGTCGCTGGTGCCGTTGGCACTGTGCTGCAGAGACTCTATTTCAAGCGTGGACGGCAGCTTGAGTTCGGGAAAGCGCTTGGTGAGACGCTCCGAAGTCACAATCAAAGGATTGTCGAGCAGAGTCGTGAGATGGCGCAAGTGCTGCTGACGCTGCTGGGCATTCGCGGACAGCGGAGTGGACATGGCCGGCAACAGGCCTGCCTGGACGGCCGCCCAGAACCAGGTGATATTGTCGACATGGTTGTCGAAGTGTATGAGGACGACTCTCCGGTCCGTTAACCCAGGGGTCTTGTGCAGCAAGCGTGCTTTGTCTGCTGCGTCTGCGAGCAGCTGTCTGTAGCTGAAGCGGATCGATTCGCCGGGCGATGTGTAGAAATTTACTCCGGTGTCTGTTTGAGACGCAGCAGCCAGGATATCTATCAAGGTCTTGACCGTCGTGCCATCACGAGTCTTGGCCACTGGAGGCGAAGTGTGATTTTCATATGTCTGAGCTTGGATCGCCATCTTTTTTTTAATTTTCTTTTCTCGCGACTATCTGCAGGCAAAGACTGACATGGGATTGTAGATCCACTCCTCTCTCCCCCCAGACTGTCGGGAGGGGTACATGGGTACATGTATGGCGGCATGGAGGTACCTAGATTCCGCGTAATCCGACGCAGCTCGCAGGTACAACCTAGGTAGATAGATACTCGCCCCTACTACGGAGTATGTACCGACAGACGTCATCTTCGAGCGAACATACTCCAGAGTATTGCTAGAGCGAGCCCATCGATCCTTAGCAATGGGAGGTCAAGTGACTCCGCTCGAGAGGACCACAGGACGATCTATCGATGGGGCCTCTCTTTACGCAATAAAAATGCGTGGCTGGCTGTGTAGCATCATGGCGAGCGAAACCAGTCAGTCTATCCTCACGGGAGTTGTCCCGGGAGATATACCGAACCCGTTTGCCGTGGAGTTACAGTTAAGATAAAAAAAACGGGTGCTAAAAAAATGGCGCTCTTAAGTCAGACTATTGAGGTGACATTGATCAATATTACCGGCAATGGCGCTGTACGGAGTCGTAGGAAGCACATCTACCGTACCTAGTATTGTATACTCCGTTGTGCTCTGCCGATAAAAGACAAGGACGGAATAAGAAAAATAAGCATTAAACTGAAAAGGGCTAGAGGTGGAGATTGGCGTCATGCTAATCTGGATTTAAATTTAGCTCGGTCGTACTAGATATAGTCAGCAGTGAGTCGACTGGGGTCCTCTATCAGGCCATCCTGGCTGTCCCCTTGAAGCTTCAGTCGATGGCATCCAATCCGTCATACGAGTTGAACACACAATGATACTATACTCATACTGCATAATAATAGCAGTAAATATACTCAGGTTATGCACGACATCAGTCCGATCACGGGCGCGCACGTGCATGCAACGATCTTGCCGGCGTGATCGATCGGTTGGGGGCGACGAATCACAATGCCGTTTTGGGCAGCAGAGATCGGAGGCTGTCCGCTAAGCTGAATAAGCAGGCAGGGGTTGCAATCCTTCTGCAGGCTATTGAAAGAAATTCCCGATCCAGTGATCATTCTGGATTTCTGACCTGGATGATTATACTTAGATCAGGAGATTCAATTGGGTGCCTTTGATTGACGGCTCGTTCTGATCTGATAGACGTACTCCGTACAGAATTCGTCTTTGGCTTCTGGATTAGCTTAGGCTGTGGGTATATCCTGCAGTAAGAAGGACGAAGAATACTACCTGCCCTAAGCCGTAAGCAATCATAAATAGAGTTAGATACCATGCAGCAAGGAGCAGTAAACGCGGACTACTCCGGAGTAGACTCCGCCACCACCCGCCCAATCTGCCTCCCGTCCGCCATCCGCTCGAGCTTGTCTGCTTGTCAGTCGGAGCACGGAGCCCAATGTGCTCCGGAGCAGGGCTCGTGCTAAATTCTCATCCTGGGGGCCAAAACTCACGGTGACCTCGCCGGATGGGCCTGTTCATGTCTCACGCTGAAGCGCAACCACTGATCAGTGCCCGTGCTCGACGCTCTCCAGCCTGCTGTATGCCCTGTGGGGTCAAATGCCGAGGAATTGCAGTGTCGATCCTGTCCCGCTATGGTATCCCTTCAAGGCGATAATCAATCATGGAGCACTGTCTACCGGGTATACTCTAGTGGAAAGGTACGTAGCATGGTTGCTGACAAGGATGTTCCATCACTAACGCAGCCAGGCCTGCCACGAGCCTATCCTACAGGGTGCCATCCCTGCTCGCATGAACACCATGCAGTAGTTACTCGCTCTCCACCAGCCAGGGCAGCCATGCAAGGGTCCAAGTCGCAAGAGTCGCACCCCAGTAGCATTCCAAAGCTTATCACCGCGATCTCACCCTGCACGCGGTTCCTGGGACCCTGCGTTTGCAGGGGGCTGGCTTGCAGTTGGGATGGATGCGAGAACGATTACATCCATGTCTATTACATCCATGTCTGCTTGATGCTCAACACCCTCCTCCACGCCTGATCCCAGTTCATCATCCGTGCAGGAGATAAGATCTCCTCTGCTGGACAGCCAACATGCCGCTGACAGCAGAGCAACTGGCGGAGTGGTCGCATTCGCACCAGCCCGCCATCGTGGGCGTGTGCGTGACGCTGCTGGTGCTGGGCAACCTGTCGGTGCTGCTGCGCATCTGGGCCCAATGCCGGCTGCACAAGCGACCGCTGCTGGAGGACCACTGTCTGGTCGCTGCTCTGGTATGCAGTCAATTGTTCTTCCCCCTTTCGACCGCATTCGACTGAGTGGTTCTAGATCTTCGCAAACGTCGTCACCGTCGCGACGCTGGTCGGCGAGCATTATGGCCTCGGCCTGCACATATGGCGGGTCAAGGCCGAGGACCCGTCGATGCAGAACATCAAGAACATCTTCGTGGTGAGTGCGAATCAGGACTTAATCTGAAGAGACAGACCTGACGGCTCTCAGACTTTCTGGTTGACAGCCGTCTTCAACGGTCCCTGCCTGCTCGCCGTCAAGCTGGCGCTTCTGTTCTTCTACCGCCGCCTCTTCCTCACCTACCAGCGCTGGCTCACAGTCGTGTGGTGGATCAACCTCGTCTACGCCGTCCTGTGGGCGATTGGCTCGACTCTGTTCTACATCTTCCAATGCCTGCCGCCCCAGACCTACTGGGAGCGGTTTGACCCCAAATCCCACATCAAAGGCGAATGTTCGTCCTCGGTCAGGGTCGTCGCCATCCCGTTGATCTTCAGCGTCATCTCCGACTTCGCCGTCCTGCTGCTGCCGCTGGCGACGGTCTCCAATCTGCAACTGCCCCTGTCGAAACGGCTTGGTTTGGTCGCGTTATTTGGCGTGGGTTTAGTGTAGGTTTTGTCTTGCACCAGAGACAGGAAATTTGGGAGAGAAACGAAACTGACCAGAGGCAGTGCCTGCTGCTGCGGTCTCACCCGAATTATCGTCCTAGAAGTCGACACCGACGCCAGCGAGGACCCCACGTATGGCACAGTGCCATTCGACATTCTGAACGTGGCCGAACTGAACCTGGCCATCGTGTGCGCGTCAGTCGTGCCGGTCTTTTCGCTGGTCCGGGTTTCAATTGGGTCGAAGCAGGGGACGGACGCGTCGCAGACATATGCGATGAAGTCTTCGTCGGTGAGGATGCCGCCACGGCCGTACACGTTGAGCAACCTGAGTGAAGAGTACCTGTATCACAGCCATGTGACGAGCACGCAACGACCAGAGTACGAATTCCGAAGGGACTTTGGAAAGAATTATAACAACAACAATCATATCCATGTGAGGACTGATGTGGATGTGTCTGGATGAATTTACACTTGATGAAATAGTCTGTACATACATGCATGTATTTATTTTGGGTCTGAATGGAAATGATGTAACGACAATTTCATTCTATATTCTACTTTTTCAACTACTTCTTTCTCGTCGCGCACCACCAGATCATCCGCATATTCGGTTCCGCCCAGGGCGCATTCTTGGTCTGTTCCATCTCCTCGCCCCAGTAGGTGTCGGCCTCGACCGTCCAGCGGGTATTGGTCGCCTCGCCCACATCGTGCCAGAAGCCCTTGATAGTTTCGACATTGTGGCGGTAGTTGGTGCTTCCGCCCTCTTTCATCCCCGTCATCGGGTACCGTCCGCCCAGGAGACTGCCCATCTGGCGGCCGGTGATCATGACGCCCTCGCGGTCGCGACACATGGCCACCATGCGGCGGGCAACCCGCAGCTGGACGTCATAGTCCCACATGTGGAACAGCGAGCTGGCGAAGATGACGTCCATCTTGCCGCGCAGCGTCTTGGCCAGGTCGCTGGCCTCGTAGACGTCGTCGTCCGCGACCGCCAGGTCGCCAACCACAAACGTCGCGGCCAGCTTGCCCTCGTCGCGGAAGAGGCGGTAGCCCAGGTCGATAAACACCTTCTCCAGATCGCACCCGTACAGCTGCCTGTCGGAAATGCCCTCCTGGTTGGCGAGGAACCGCACCTCCTGCGCGAAACAGCACCCGGCGTCTAGGAAGCCTGCCTCTGGGTCAGAGCGCAGCCACTCCAGCACGCGCGGCCAGAAGGGCATGTGCGAGAGGTTGAAGGAGAGGAAGCGCATCTGGCCGATGCAGGAGTAGTGGTAGACTTGGAATGCTTCATCGCGCTGGTGAAGTCAGTACGTACGTACTGCACAGACGAAGGTCTCTTACCAAAGCAACAACATGCGGCACGACTTCCTCCGGCTTGAAGCCGCTGTACGACTCGAGAAGATGTTGCGCTTCGGGGTTGATGCTGGTGACGTTCTTCTGGTACCATGATGGGAGCTGGGATTGGGATTGGGATTGGGATTTCTGATCCTCGGACGAGTGGTTTGTGGTTTGGTTGTCTTGAGCGGTCATTTTCTTCCTTCTCTCGTTCTAAGACGTAGATAATATATAAATTATACGATAAGCAATAACAATATAATATAACCCCTGAGGCAATGGGATATAGAAAGAGATGTAATGTATGTGCAATGGAATGCAATACAGCCCCTCCTCACACTTAGGAAGTTACATGTTGTTGGTGCCTGACCCATACGGCATTCAGGCAGCTGCCAGGTCTGACCAATCAGCTGTCAGTTACCACGTGACCGCCAAACCGGCCACGCAGATTTAGAGCCGACCTCAACGCCGGCTCCTAGTCAGTTCTTCCTTTTCTTCCCCAGAGGGAGCAATAATATATTGATCTTCTATGCCTAGATAGACTTCATCTATTTCCCCACTGAGCTCTCGGCAGCCTTACGCCGAGAGGTTATGAGCCCGGCAGCACTGGCAGACGACTGATAACGACGTTGTCTGACTTACAATTCGAATCGATCGACCTGACTGGCAAGGTGCCGGGGTCTCGCTCCCTTGATCGACTCGAATGGACTTGAATACAGAGTAGATTACTCTGAAAACGATC
>NW_013563242.1:0-31628 GCF_000968595.1 Rasamsonia emersonii CBS 393.64
CGTGCTCGTGGGCGACGGGCATCGGCTCCTCGGTGAAGTGGGTGAGGAGCTCGGGGGTCGGGGCGCCCCGGGCGAAGGCGGCGCAGAGGGCGCGGACGGGGTAGATGATGGTTTCTCGGGGGATCATTTGGTTAAGCTGATAGTATTATCGTTATCTTAGTAGGAAGGAGTGGAGATGGTCGAGCATCAATCAGCATGGGTATGTATGTACAAGTTTCCACCATCGGGTACATATACCTACCTCAGCGTGTCAATCCAGCAAGAAGGAAATCCAGCCAAACAAAAATCCCGTCTCAGAAAGAATGGGTGAATCGCAAACAAAAGCAAGTTTCTCACTGCTCAGACAATAAAGTGCCGATCTTCCCATTCAACAACAATAATTATTTTCTGTATTAAGCCATCCATCCACGAGGTTGGTTAGGTCAGCCCGGCGCCAGGGTCCCAAAGAAGCAAGCAGCGCGACCATCTCTGCGCAGGGTTAAGTCGTGAATACAAAATTTTTATGTCGTTGATGGAGGGAGGTTGATAGGCGGTTGACGCTGACCTGACCATGATGTCATCCCCATCTTCCCCTCTGAGGCGGGGCCCCGATTGGGGCCAAGGCCAGGGCTTAGGGCTTGGGGTTTGGGGCTTAGGGCTGAGCCAATCATTTCCTCCAACCAGTTTGATTGATACCTGGTTGTTTACCCGGTTACATGTGCATATACGTGGTAGTCTGGACTTGGTGACGCAGATTCATATTACTATTCTAAGTCAGACTTATGGCTTTGACGATCTGCCCTGTAAGGCGCCATCAGTAGATGCTAGGAAGGATAGCCTATGGATAAGAGCCGGGTTACGAATACGTGGCATGTCGAGTCTGCTGAATAGATGATGGGACATAGGATGATGGTATAAGATAGGGTAGGTTAGCGCTATGTATGAAGGAGAATAGGGCATATTCTACAGTATCTTGTCAACTAGGCATACTGTTGATACCACATATATGCATCAATAACAGTTTGCTACCATTTCCATTCTATATTGCTCTTCATTCATTCATTCTTTCTTTCTGTCTTTCTTTTCTTTTCTTTTCTTTTTCTTTTTTCTTTTTTTTTCCCCAATTTTTCGGACTCTGTAATTTAAGTGACTAGACTGGATGAAGTAGTCATGGCGGAAATAACGCCTTCATCGTAAAACAAAAGAAAGGTCCTTGGATCCGAAAGATGCTCCGTATTATTATTTATAAGGCCGACTCCCTGAGCATGTGCACTTGCATATTCTCGATAAATTCTTCTGTCGTGTTGTACGTCAGATCCAACATCTCACTTGCCCGTCATTGGTCCTGACGATCGCGTCGCCATCAGCTGCTGAGCACGTCAGCTGGTAATCCAAACCCCTCTTTTGTTTTGAATAGCATCGATAATATGAACGAAAATATGGACCAAAATCCAGTGGAATCCGATTTCATACTGCGAGCGCCTCCGCCCAATTTTAATGCCACTCCCGGCAGCATCGTCACCGACATCCAAACCGCTCTCGACAACACCCGCCAGCTACAGGACCATCTCGTCGCATCCATCCTCCCGGAAGATGCCACCTTTGCCACCGTCCTGATGCCTCTCGCCGAAGATGAGAACAAAACGTTGGCCCTCCGCCGGCTGCACCGTTTCTACGGGTCTATCGCCCCCTCCGCCACCCTGCGCGACGCCAGCCACAGAGCAGACATCCTGGTCGGCGACTTCGATGCCCAGACACTGCTGCGCGAGGACCTGTTCCGGCTGATCGACGCCGTCGTGCAGCGCGGCGAGCCTCTAGACCCGGAATCGCAGTCCTATCTGCAGCGCAAGCACCGCGATTTCGTGCTGAATGGTATCCGGATCGATGACCCGGTAAAACGGGCTCGCTCTGCGGAGGTCCAGCGTGAGCTCCGCCAACAGATTCTGGCCTCGCTGAAGAGCATCAATGCCACTTCGGGGATCTGGCTGACAGAAGATGAACTGAAGGGATTTCCTGAACCCGCCCTCGCGGGGCTGAAAAGAGGCGAAGACGGCAAGGTGTGGTTCCCATTCAAGCGGCCGCGATGCAGTTCGTCGAGAACGAGTCGACCAGACGCAGACTGTATGTCAGCAACGACAACCGGTGCGTGGACAATGTGCCGCGGCTGAGGCAGATCGTCCTGCTGCGGGACGAGGCGGCCAGACTGCTAGGGTACCGAAACTATATGCAGCTGAGTCTGGAGGACAAGATGGCCGATTCGGTGGAATTGGTCCGTAATTTCGTCACCAGTCTTCGCGAGAAGCTGACACCTGCTGCTCGGATAGAGCTGGAGGAGCTGCGGCAGCTGAAGAAAGCGAACAAACAGGACGAGTTTCCTGATGCGAAAGTGGAAAGGTTCTACATCTGGGACTACGACTATTACAGAACGCGGACCAAGGCTGAAAAGTGCTCGTTTGACGAGAGAAAGTTCTCGGAATTTCTCCCTGTACCGGACGCTGCATGGTATGATGGCCATTTTCTCGCGACTGTTTGGCATTCGGTTTCGGGAAATTCCTCCGGATCAGTACGCGCTGTTTGGCGAGGGGCATGTCATGACCTGGCATGAGGAGGTATCAGTTTACAGTGTGTGGGACGACAGCAGCAGCAGTAGTGAAGGAGATTTCCTAGGCTACCTCTATCTGGACCTCTTCCCTCGAGACGACAAGTATAATCACGCGGGACACTATCTCCTCCAGCCGGTAGGAATCCATTACCCAAATCTGAAACTGCTATCCTCTAACATCTATACAGGGATATACAACATCGTCTGGACAGCGCCGACATCCCGCCTCCGCCTTGGTGATGAACCTCCCCAAGCCCCTGCCACACAAACCCAGCCTGCTGCGACACGACGAGATCCGCTCGCTGTTCCACGAGCTGGGGCACGCAGTGCACAATCTCGTGTCGCGGGTGCGCTATGCCGTCTTCCACGGGACGTTTGTGGCGCGCGACTTTGTCGAGATTCCCAGTATCATGCTGGAGAACTGGTGGTGGACGCCAGCCGTGGTACAGGAGCTGGGGTATCACTATTCGTATGTCAGCGATGGCAATTTCGCTACATCTCCACAGGAACGACCCCCGGAACGTCTGGACGACGAGACGATCCGCAATCCTCTCCAGACCCGTCATCTGGACAGCGCGCTGGGCGTCCTGATACATTCCACCTCACCATGTTCGACATGGCGGTACATTCGCCCTCGACGCGCGCCGAGGCTGAAGCCATGAACCTGTCCGCGATGTGGAATCGGATGCTGAGCGAAGTGACGATGCTAAGCGGGTTGGAGGAAGAAGACGGATGGGAATGGGGACATGGCTGCACGCGCTTTGGGTTTATTGTCCGGGGGTACGAGGCTGGATATTACGCTTATCCGCTGTGAGTACAACTCCTGTCTACAGACCTACCTACCTGCCTATATGTATATACACTCATCGAGAGCTCGACAGAGGCAAGGCCAACGCGCAGGACCTCTTCACGACAAAGTTTGGGAGTAATCCCATGGATCGCGATGTAGCGATGCGATTCCGCCGGACGGTGCTGGAGCCTGCTGGGAGTTGGGAGGGAATGGAGCTGCTGGAAGCGGGGCGACGGTATACATGGCGGCGCGCAACAAGGACAAAGCCGAGGGGGCGATTCGGCAGATCGAGTCTGCAGCGGCCAAGAAGGACAAGGGAGGACAGCAGCAGGCTAGGACCGGGAGTCTGAAATACCTTCCGATTGATCTCAACGACCTGCGCACAGTCAAACCGTTCGTCGAGGCCTTCCTCGCAGCGGAGACGAGGCTGGATCTGCTGTACAACAACGCCGGCGTCGCCAATGTGCCGCCCTCGCGCCGCACCGCCCAGGGCCTCGAGACGCATCTCGGCGTCAACTGCGTGGGACACTATCTGCTGACGCAGCTGCTGGCTCCGATACTGGTGGCGACGGCTAAAGACCCTAATACGCCCCCAAACAGCGTGCGCGTCATCTGGTCCAGCAGCATGCTCGTCGACGCGCTGGCGCCCCCCGAGGGCGTGCCGCCGGGGGAGCTGGACAAACCGCACCGCGACCAAGACCGCAACTACGCCATCAGCAAGGCCGGGAATTGGTTCCTGGCGGCGCGGCTGGCCAAGCAGCTCGGGCCCGAGGGCGTGGTCAGCATCACGCAGAACCCGGGCAATCTGGTCACGCCCATCTGGAAGGAAACCAACCGGCTCGTCTACTACGCGGTGCGGCCGGTGCTGTACAAGACGGTGCGCGGCACGCAGACGCTGCTGTGGGCAGGGCTGTCCCAGGACATTACGGTGGCGGATGGCGGACGCTATGTGATTCCCTGGGGGCGATGGCATCCGAATCCGCGGAAGGAGTTGCTTGAGGCGATCAAGGATGAGGACGAGGGGGGGAAGGGCTATGCCAGGGGGTTTGAGGAGTGGTGTAAGAAGGTGAGCGATGAGTTTAGGTAGCAGATATACATAGAGAGAGAAAGGGAGAAGGAAAGAAAAGAATTCATAAATCAATAACCTGACTTGACTTTATTTGACAACCCGTCAACAGAAAAAAAAATGGATAAAATTGAACAGAATGATCGAATGACGAAGACACGATTGAATTTGAATAGAGAGAGAATCTCTGCTACAGCAGTCTTATACATTCAAGGAAATGCAATAGAACATACGATACGATACCACCTACCAAATACAATTTAATTTATTGCAGAGCAATAAATAGCTCAATCAGCATATTAGAGTGAGAATGGGAATGGGAATGGGAATGACGTTGAATATCTCAACTATTAAGGCTGGATTGTAATTACTTAATTATCTGGACAGGCAGTTAGTTTTGCTGTGTGCATTACAGTATTGATGAGATGAGATGAGGAGATGAGATTGCAATATCTAGGCTTTAGCTTCTATCTACAGTCATGGACAAAAGTACAGTTCTTGATGTCGATAACAGGAGTGTATCCTGACTGAATTGTATGAAGGTCAAGCTGACGCTTAGTTGACAAGCGCGTACAGATCCCCGTTGGTCGCGTTGGTGTCGTTCCGACCCAGCGAGCCCAGGCCAAAGTTGTGGATGACACCCCGCAGCAGGCCGTAGTGGGTGATGTAGGTGTCGTCCTTGGTGTTCGGGGTGATGCCGTGGCCAAACAGCACCGTGGCGATGCTGTTGTTGTTGTTGGGGATGCTGTCGCTGTCGTTGGTCCAGGTCGCCTCGTCCCAGGTCGCCACGACCAGCGTGCCCTGCTCCTGCAGCGCCGGCAGGTACATGTCCAGGAAGGCGTTCAGCCACATGCCCGACGTGGTCGACTGGTGCACGTAGTCGCTGTCCGACTCCGGGTCGTGCCCGTTGTGCAGCATGTCCGGCACGTAGAACGAATAGGCCGGCAGGCTGTGCGAGCGCACGTCGGCATCGAACTTGTCCGTCGCGTTGTAGATCTTGCTGCACCGCCGGTAGTCGGTGGTGTACGTGGTGAACAGCATCGCCGGCGTGTCCAGCCGCCGGTAGATCTGGCTCACCCACTCGGGGTTGGTGTTGTCCATGGGGCCGTACGTCACGTAGTTGTTGCAGTCGTTGGGCCCGCGCTGCGTCTCCGCCGGGTTGTACCATTCGACGTACGTCGCGTAGTCCAGGCCCTTGGCGTCCAGCAGGTCGTAGACGGTCGTCGCGTTGATGTGGTAGAAGTCTTCGTTGGCGATGCCGAAGAAGTCGCCCGCCACCATGGCCGCGTAGTTGGGCAGCGACGGGTGCGTGATGCCGTGGCTGTTGGTGAGCAGCTTGCCCCGGCGCGCCAGCAGCTGCCACCACGGGTCGCTCATGGTCCAGCCGTAGTACTCGTTCTCGAAGATGATGTGAAGGATCTTCTGGAACTTTTGGCCATGCTCGTCGTCCCGACGGGCCTTGTCAGACGGGTTCGGGTTGATGGCCTTGGGCTTGCCCTCGCTGATGAGGAAGAAGGGGTACTTGGTCAGCGAGTCGGGCGGAGCAGTGTAGCCGGTGAAGTTGGTGATGGCGACGGTGTTGTTGTTGACCTGCCACGAGTAGTATCCGCCGTAGTTGGCGTTGGCAAACGGCGGTTTGAACTGGAAGGTGTAGTTGGCCAGCTTGGGGTCGTCAGCCTTGTAGACGCCGCCGCCGATGAACGGCACCTTGCTGTCGGGCAGGCTCTGTCCAGCCGCGCAGGCGGACAAAGCCAGGAGGGCGAGAGCAGTGGCGTGCATTTTGTCGGTGGCAGAGAAAGTAATCAACGAGCGACTGGATCTGCTATACAGAGAGAGACAATGTCCGGAGGAGATCGTGTCGGCAGCCTGTTTATATACTCCATCTTGACACGCTGAATCGTCTGCATCGCAAGAGGATCCTCAGCACGTGGACTGATCTCGGCGGCAATTGGACATCTGAATGAAGCAGCACGTCGAGCAGGAGGCATTGCAGACGGCGATGCATATCCACCTGGATACGGCGGAATGAGGGTTCGGCCAAGGCGCCATCTTGAGCTTAGCAATGCCGAGAACGAGGGGAAAAGCTTGGGAAGCTTGTCTGGAGGTCAGAGCGTGAGCCAAGAATATTAAATTCATGTTATATTCAGGAACAGCCCTGGAGACTTCTGGACGTCTGAACCAGTCTTTCTCTGCAAGCTGACATGTCAGTAAAAGACCTATTACCAGGATAGATTGATTCATCTGCTGGAAAGAACAAAGGCATGGAAGAGAAAGAAGTGTCATACATTCTAGACCATCGCAGCATAACAGAAAAGGATTATTCCTGCTCACGAACGACGCCATCTCAACCCTAATCAAGCCGAGGCTCATCCGGCCAATCGACGAGGACGTAAATGTCATCGCTCTCCAGGTCCTCGCGTGGCGCGGGATGATCGACACACGATGCAGTTATTCCCGCGTGTATTTTTTGTTCTTGTTGCTTTCAGGACATCCCTCTGGTCGATCTTTTATCGGAGTAATTCACACTGGCACGAGCAGAAGGATCATATCAAAGACAGGAAGGAAGAAGAGGGAAAGACAAGATAGAACATCAACAGACAGGCAGTGTTCTAGCAGTAGAAGAGACCTGATGTGCCTGCATAGTATGCCATGCCCATGGAGTAAGAGTGGACAGGCCCTAGCACAGGTCGATGCGTCTGACGGGATCTGATCGCGATCCGACGTCAACGCTTCTTCGGCGCTTCCGCTGGCGGGGACAGCCCAGCCACGTGGATCAATGGACTGGATAGAAGCGCAGAAGGAAGAATAATGACTCGAGGCAAGCTGGATCTCGAACGTGCGCAGACGTCCGTGCGTGTTGGAGAATAATATTATTAACTCCGACGCGCACGGTCGTTCGGGACTCGTCCGAGACGGACGGGCGTAATTGCTGCAATGGGCAAGCCCGAGCAGTGACGCCGGAGTTCCGAGCAAAACCGGAGTTCCGTAAGGCAACTGCATTGAAATTGAATAATGAGTTGGTAGTCGAATATTAATAATGTATTATTTATAATCTGTTTATAATCTGTTTACGTGTGATATACCATTTCCTGCATAGTGCAGGTCAAACTGCATACGAGAGAGTACAGTACATGTGCATATAGCACTTAATCCGGTCATCGACTCGGAACACATAAAGAAGAGATGATTTTACTACCTAATCCTGCAGAGATGCTAGTTCCTGCATTTAAAACTGGCAAAAAAAATAATCTGGAAAAATGAGGACGGATAAGGACGAAATACAAGCAGATATTCCTAACAAGAAAATATCCGTGACCCTCTTTTGTTTTTTTGGTGACATTCCTGTTAATTATTTCTATTAGCAAACGTAGTTAGAAATATGGAACTCTCTCAATGACTTTATGGCATATACATGCGTAAATCAAACATAGGAACAGTCCTTACATATCCCTGATTTGATTTGAACGACAAAACAATTAATGCAATTAACTCTCTAGTCCATCCTCTCTTGCCATACTTCGTAACAACCCTATTCAGATGCACATGAAGAGTGAATGATGGGCAGACTTCCTGAGTAATTCTCGATTTAGGTAGTTAAAGAAAGATCCAATGGAATCAGTATTCAAAGTGTCTTACGAGAAGAACTCTCAGAAATTATGGGTCCCTAGCTTGGCCTGCTGGTGTGTGGACTGTCGATTTGACAAACTCTCGGTATATACTAATCTGCAGTTTTTTTTTTATAAGCACTGTGGAACAGTTGGAATGGAGGAGCTTGGGAACAACAGAGCTGGCAATAAGAGTATATAACTAACAATAAAGTAGATTGTCTGCGTGAATCCCATTTCAAAGGCAATACTGATCGCAAGAAAAAGTATTTCTTTTCAGCTCGCGACAGCAGATTTAGTTTTCTTATCCGTCAATATGTGTTCTTGGTTATCCTCACTGCTGGCCTGCTCAACTCTCCATAATCGAAGCTGCGCTCCTTCCTATCGAATCAATTGACTAATCTTAATATTTATCTAGCTGCGGATAATGCCATTGCTGGTCTGATATGCAAAGCAGTGCTGAAGATGCTATTTCTGGCATTCAGAAGGAATCTGCCTGGCTTTGTCTGTTACAAAAACGGATAGGACATCAAGGGGCAACAAAACTAATGACATTCCTTCCATAAGGAACACTTTATTTTAAAAATAATTTCTTTGTTTTGATTCAGATTGAAAATATCCTGGATCTGACAGCATTCATTGAATTCACTCTTGTCATCTAGCTTGACAAAATTCACTCTTGCAATCCCGCTTGTTGATAAGGAACTGTGAAGGCACACACAAATCCACACTCGAGGATGAAGCAGGAGGTGATAATGAATTGCTGCCTGCAATCTTCGTGCCAGCCCATCTGGGTCAGGCCACCTGTGCGAGCTGACGACAGGCCGGCATCTTTCTTGCTTAAAGGCACCTCCCACTTTCTACCCGTGCTGCCACCTCAGCCATCCTCTCGACACTCCGCCATGGATCGTCCTCGAGACTCTTTCTCCTCGCTGCTGCTGTCACATTGGGCGAAATTTACGGCCAATGTCAGGGCTGTCAACGCTGGATCCTGGACTTGCGTCGTGGATGGACGCAACTTGGACCTCGCTTCAGTTGTTGTCATCGCAAGGTAGACAGTCAGGTCATTTTCTTTTGTTCACTGCTCTCCTCTTACTCTCACACTCTGTTACCCACCAGCTGACTTCTCAGATATGGAGGATCGGTTGATCTCGACCCAGCTGCTATGCGTGCCATCACCGCCAGCGCAGAAGCCTTCCAAGCCAGCCTGTCGAAAGGGCTCATCGTCTACGGGGTGAACACAGGCTTCGGGGGCAGCGCTGACACTCGTCCAGACGCCATCGAAGAGCTCCAGCACGCGCTCATACGCGGCCTCCACTACGGCGTTCTGGCAGACCCGACGCGACGAAGCCCTCTGCAGGGCGCGTTGTCACTGTCCAACATGGCAGCTTTGCTCGACAACACCGCCTTGCCCATCGACCACCCCACGGCGGCGACCTGTATGCCAGAAGCCTGGGTTCGAGCCTCGATGCTGGTCCGCCTCAATTCTCTGGCCGGCGGCGTCTCCGGAACTAGACTCGCCACCGTCCAGGCGCTCGCGCAACTGATCAACAAAGACGTGGTCCCTCGCGTTCCGATCAGAGGAAGCATCTCTGCCTCCGGCGACCTCAGCCCGTTGTCGTATATCGGAGGCGTCATGCAGGGCAAACCGAGCCTGACGGCGTGGGTGGGCAGTCGTTTGCCAGATGGATCGCGCCCCGTGGAACGCGCAGACCGCGCCCTGGCCCAGGCTGGCATCGAGCCCATTTCTCTCGGACCCAAGGAGGGCCTCGCCATCGTCAACGGGACAGCCGTATCGGCCGGCGTGGCTGCTCTGGTGCTTCACGAGGCGCATCTCCAGGCGGCACTCTCCCAGGTTCTCACGGCCATGACCGTCGAGGCCCTGTGCGGCACTGATGAGAGCTTCGATCCGTTCCTGGCCAAGGTGCGCCCTCATCCCGGCCAGATCGAGTCGGCACGGAACATCTTTGCCTTCCTGGCCGATTCCCAGCTCGTCCATCGCAGCGACGGAACCGAAGAATCCTCCCTCCGCCAGGATCGCTACTCGATCCGCACGGCCTCGCAATGGATTGGCCCCGTCCTGGAAGACCTGACGGCAGCACACCGGCAAATCCTCATCGAGATCAATTCCGTCACGGACAACCCTCTGATCGACACCGAAGGGGCACGCATCTTGCACGGAGGGAACTTCCAGGCCAAGGTGGTGACTTCAGCGGTGGAAAAGATCCGGCAGGGCTGCCAGACGATCGGGCGGATGCTGTCGGTGCAGTGCACGGAGCTGATCAACCCAGCGACAAACCGCGGGCTGCCCCCGAACCTGGTGGTCGACGAGCCCAGCGAGTCGTATATCTGGAAAGGGACGGACATCCTAGTGGCTGCACTGCAGTCGGAGCTGGGGTTTCTCGCAAACCCGGTGGCCAGCCACGTCCAGACGGCCGAGATGGGCAACCAGTCCCTGAACTCGCTGGCGCTGATATCGGCTCGCTACACGCTGGACGCGCTGGATGTGCTGTCGCAATTGGCGGCCGCGCATCTCCTGGCTCTCTGCCAGGCGCTTGACCTGCGCGCCATGAACCTCCGGTTTCTCGAGGCTTTCGCCGGGGAGTTCCAGGCCATCACGACGCATGCTTTCAGCGGCATCCTTCGGGACGCAGCCCAGTTGGACGACCTTCAAACGAGACTGTGGGGAGCACTGAAGATGCACCTGGGTCGCACGGCGCACATGGATTCGAGCAAGAGGTTTACCTATATCATGGAATCGCTGCAACCGCTGATCCTGAAGTCGACGCCGTCCTCGGTAGAAACTCTTTCAGCGATGAAATCATGGATGGCTCAGTGTAGCGACCGCGCTCTGGAGCTGTTCAGCATCACGCGCTCGCAGTATCGAAGCCAGCCCGATGCGTGTCCGTTTCTGGGCGCTGCTGCCCGCCGGATGTACAGCTTCGTGCGCGGACGACTCGGAGTGCCGTTCTTCGGCGAAGATGAGATCAAGACGCCTGATCCAGCGGGGCTGTCCGATCATAGCGGCCATACTGCGCCCTCAGTGGGAGCATTCATCTCCACGGTCTACGAATCGATCCGCTCTGGCGCGCTCTACGATCCGGTCATTGAATGCTTCCGGGATGCTGCGAGATGATGACAGTGAGTCATAGAAAATTTTTCTACACAGATATTCCGTGCTTGTATTACTTCAGAATTAATCAACGGGTCGACAAACCAATTCCGCTGATTGAACAGAAGCGTTGATATTTAAGTCATCCTGTAAAGGACTTGACAAGGAACACTTGCTTACTACAAAAAAAAACGAAAAAAACAAAAGAAAGCATAAATAGAAGACTGTGGCTTACCTACCTAGTTTTTCTCCTTTATGCATAATTCAATCAGAACATTAATTTTAATTATTCGGTAGAAACCCTTTGCATAGACGAATATTCTCACCTGATTGGGCGACGGAATCATCGGATGCGGATCCACTGCAGCCACGCTTGTCGCTTTTTTATTCTGCATAAAGCTGCTTGTGCATGGTTCTGCAGGATGCGATTATTGTCTTTTATTTATACAGTCAAGAGAGAAAATGATCCTGAAGAGGATAGGAGACTATTAGCTTGGGTTGGTAAGGGCGAAGACCAGTTAGTATGGAGTATTACTATGAGTATTACTTCTTGCCTGGCTAGACTACTGAACTAATCGCGGGGTCTGCATCTATTTTTATGCTGCTCATTAATAATAATAATGACTGCGTGCCTGACGCCGTGGCCAGCGAATCGAGCGTGATTACACATGGCGCCTGAGCTTATTCCCTGCAGTCTCGTTGCCGCATTTCCCGAAGACGTACTCCGTAGATATGCCTGTCACTGTCCCCTCGTAGACAGACTTGCACCTCGACTTTGTCGCCTGCTGCGCTATCTCTGTACTCGGGCAAAAGCACCATGGTCTAGAGGTCGTCTTTGTTGATTCTCTGCTCACCGTCCCCGCTTCTGGGGAGCACGTGCTCCGCCATGTATCTGTATGCTTATCCTTATCCCTGTTACTCCTTCCGGAGAGCGCTGAAGCCCACGCTCGCTGTCGTCTTGACTTTGGCCATCGTGCTGCTGGTCTACTCCCGCGATGCATGGTATCTCTCGTCGGGGGACCGGGAGATAGCCCGGATGCGCCTGTGTAAGTATAAGTAATGTATTCCATCTGCAGCTGCAATCACATGACCGCTGATATCGGACGATGCGAATAACTTCGTACAGCCATGGCAGAGCCCTCCACCCACCTCTGGCGGCCGGAAGACGCAGCTCGCCACGGCGAGTCGCGCCCCTTCAACGCCACCATCATCGCGCTGGTGCGCAACGAGGAGCTGGACGGCATGGTCTACTCGATGCGCCAGCTGGAGCGGTCGTGGAACTCGAAATTCAACTACCCGTGGACCTTCTTCAACGACGTGCCGTTTACGGAGGAATTCAAGCGCCGGACGCAGGCGGAGACCAAGGCTGAGTGTCGATATGGTACGTATGCCATGCGTGTATTTATGTCTTCATGCTGACTCCGCAGAATTGGTCCCCCCCGAACACTGGGATGTCCCCGACTGGATCGACCCCAACGTCCTGCAGCAGTCGATCGACAAGATGAATGCCAAATGGGTCAAGCATGCCTCCCAGATCAGCTACCATCAGATGTGTCGCTGGTACTCGGGGTTTTTCTACAAGCACCCGGCGTTGAAGGACATGAAGTACTACTGGCGGGTGGAGCCGAATGTGAAGTGAGCAGCCACATATATGAATTTTTAGGATCATACTGACTCTGTAGATTCTTCTGCGACATCAACTACGACGTCTTCCGGTTCATGGCAGACCACAACAAGACGTACGGCTTCACCATCAACATCTACGACGACCCCAACACGCTGCCCTCGCTGTGGCCCGAAACCATGGCCTTCCTGGAGCAGCATCCCGAGTATCTCAGTCCGGACAACTCGCTCGACTGGCTGACCGACGCCACCGGCCGGCCCGACGTCACCGCGCGCGCCCACGGCTACAGCACCTGTCACTTCTGGAGCAACTTTGAGATTGGCGACCTGGACTTTTGGCGCAGTCCGGCCTACGAGGCGTACTTTGCGCATCTGGACCGTGCAAAGGGCTTTTTCTATGAGCGCTGGGGGGATGCCCCGGTTCATAGTGTTGCGTTGGGGCTGTTTGCCGAGAATCGTAACATTCATTGGTAGCCTCTCCTCTACCATTCAGCTCTCTATGCCCTTTCTTCGTACGAGGTGTATATACTTACATGCCCGCAGGTTCAGAGACATCGGCTACCAACACAGCGTCTTCAGCAACTGCCCCGACACGCCCAACTGCCACGGCTGCCGGCCCAACAAACTGGCCCCGCTGACGCTGTGGCTGAACAAGGAAGACTGCCGCGTAAACTGGTTCCGGCAGGTGTGCGCCAGCCGGCGGAAAAACGGCGATATGAATGACGAGGACGGGTTATGTGGGGAGTATGCTGACGGAGAGTAAATGGTTATACCATTCTGGATTAGGTGTTTCGGTTGGTTGTATACGGTATATGGTATGGAATATGATATAGTGATGTATGTACGTATATCGTGCTATGTGATGATTCATTCAATTCATGAAATTAGTATGTCCACTTTGTTTGTAGTTACCAAACTTGGAAATAATAATAAATAGTAAGGAAAGTAGTATCTACAGTAAGTACATACATACATACATATCTCGATGCTATCTAAAATATACAAGGGATTTATTTTGGGCAAGCGAAATTTGCAGTCAGTCAGTAAGTCGTCAGTCATTCTCTCTGTGTATTCTTAGTCTGACCCACGTATATCTTTCTATGAAAACCCTAAATTATTACTAGTAGGAATAGTAATCATCAACCGTTTCTTACTCTGTCGAGACCTGGCCTGATGTTCAAAAAGGGGTTAAAAAAAATGCCAGGGGAAGAGAATTACAATAACAAAAAATAATACTTGAAAGGGCTAAGAATACTGCGTCAGTACAGTCAGTCAATGATATTACATAGTTTATGATGTACAGTAGTTCTCTGATTCCTTGCACCATACGTATGCCATCTGTACATACATACGGCTACGAGTCTGCACGAAGCAACATGATAAACGTGAACAGCACAAATGTCCAGTCGACATTCATTGTACAGTACTAATGCTAGCACACTAATGGTTTACTGTACGTACAGTAATACTGATAATATAAATTGTCGTGTTTTTATTTATAGGCTTCCTTTTCCTTATGTCGTCTTTCTTTCTTTTCTTTCTTTCTTTTTCGGCGTCAATCACCCGTCTCCAGACTGTAGAGGTAGAGAATACGTGGTGATAGATATCTAGGGACGAAGAATCAGGGATCCATTCTTCAATGCAGTATTCTACGTTACACATGTAAACAATACTGTAAGAGGGATTGCAATTCCCGTAAAATACAAGAGAAAACGAAGAAGGAATATATGGTATATCTCTACGAGTTAAAAGAGATATCTATCTAATATCAGTACTAGAAATGGTTTTTGTCCCGATCAAGCATGAAAGCTTCTCTCTCTCATCACAGAAAGAATCCACTTACTTACTCTATATATCATACTCTCAATCCTTACGAATTCAATCAGAGATAGCACCGCTGTCAAGTCAATTACAATTAATTGCATGCATACTGCTATTTCTGTAAAGCTAAGACTACACCAACCGTATGACGTCCCCCTCAAGGACAATCCCCGACGTATACAGCGCCCTGCCATTAGTAAGATTCCTTCCATTCTCAAACGCATGAAAGACAATCCTCGTCCCGTCGACGGAAAAGTCTGCTCCTCCAGGTCCACCCAGAGGACCAGCATTGGTAGTATTGTCGCCCGTCACCAGCAACGGGGCCTGCGCCTTGGTGAAGGGCCCCTTCACAGCCGGCCCTGTCGCGTAGCCGACGTCGTAGTGCAAACTGGCGTAGTAGTGCGACGAGTACGAGAGGAAGTACGTCCCGCTGACGACGCTTCTGACCAGACTGGGCGCCTCAATCAGGATCCCGTCCGACGCGTCCCGGTCTAGCAGCTTGATCGGGTCCCCTGTCGGAGTGATGCCGTCCGGCTCCAGCGCCTGCAGCATGATGGGCGTCGGATGGATCGTGCCGTCGCCGTCCAGGTTGCTCCCGTCGACCTTGTAGACGACGTACATGGTGCCGTCGTCGTCGATGAAGCCGTCTGGGTCGATGGCGCCGCCCTGGTCCAGCGGACAGGCGATGTAGTTGTCTTCGGGCTTGTAAGGGCCTGTGATGGAGGTCGAGGTGGCGGCGCCAAAGCAGTGCTTGGACGGGTCCGTGCTCGAGAGGGCGGAGTAGTACATCACGTACGTGCCATCGAGCTAGATGCACCTCGTTAGATATGACGATGAAAAATCCTATGTATAGTTTAAACGCACCCGTTGAATCACGTCCGGCGCCCATACAGTCGGCGAAGACGCCACCCACGAGGGAAACGGTCCCGGCAGGGCATCAGTGCCAGCCAGACGCTCCCAGGTGACGAAGTCGTCCGACTGGGCGATTTGCACGTTGACGCCATTGCCCGTCGTCGCAAAGGCATAGTACTTGCCGTTGGTGGAGATCAGGCAGGGGTCTGGGAAGTCGGTGTCCAGCACTCGGACGGGCTCAGCAGATGCTGCTGCGCTCCACAGGAGGGGTGCTAGAGAGACGTATCGAAGGAAAGATGGTCGCATGGTGAATGATATTCAATCTGATTAGGTATGTCGCAACCGACAGCACCAGGTAATGTGTCGGCATGTTACGACTCTATATACATCTTTTTTTTTTCTCGCGAGAGCGAGAGCAAGAGCAGCAAATGCATGCATGCATCTACATGTACATACATACATTCTCTGCCCCGCAAGTTGGAGGCCTGACTGACTGACTGAGTGGATGGATGGATGGATGATACTATAACCAACATCTTGGGACCGACTGACTCGCGAAGACCTGTCATATCCAGCCCTGTGTAAACAGTCCTGCTGTTAGCGTCGCTACTTCGTCGCCTGACCCGACAATACAAGGAGAGAAATTGTGTCGATCCGGGGATCGACCAATAGTTCGAACATTGGGCCACAGTACATACATCTCACCAGCTCAGTCAGCCTCAGCTGGCTCTCTGGCTGGCTGGCTGGCTGGCATCATAACATAAATAATAATGTGGGTTATTGATAGTCTGTTAGCAGGACACTGGATGACCTCATTGTCTTACTTAGGGCTGGCTGTGCTGTGCTGGACTGTGCTGGGTAGGCTGTGTTGTCATAACCCCACAGCTTAAAGTCAAAAAAAAAACCACACAGGAATCATGGTTATTGCTGCTGCGTTGTCAAATTTAACTAACTACATTGAGTTTAATTTCTGTAAGATCGTCTGCGCCTTGGCAAGAACGAACGCTATTATTAGTGAATTGCTGTGCAGCTCCTCCTCATAGCAACAACAATACGGAGTAAGAATAGCAAGCAGGATGGATGGAGATTCGGTTATTCCATCAATCATACCCGGAGTTGACAGAGGACTCAATACAATACTGGAAGAAAGAAGTTACCAGCTACTCCGCGTAGTATCCCACTAGTATTTAAAGATTTGTCCGTGGGGACGTAACTGACTGCCGATGCCAGACAAGATGTTTTCTAGTGATGAATATACGAGGACCTAGATAGATACCGTAAATATCGAGCACAAATCAATAATACATATTTAAACAGCCTGGTAAAGAGCCTTAATTTAGGAGTTCAGCTGGCCGGAAAGAAATCACAATCAGAAATAACAATAGGGTTAGGGTTAGCACGGATAAGATTATATATATACATCGCCGCTAACTAGAATGCAACAATATAACAGTATATACAGCATGTTATGTTCGTGACGTGCGATGATCTAACATGAGTGGGGTGAACTAACACGAGTGGGGTGTATCATACATTACTATACAGCCATCCTCCAGACAAATGCCGATAGAGAAGAGATGTATCCATGTATGTACAGTGCTTTACCTCCTCTCTCTATAGTACAATGACAGGAGAACAAAAAACGAGGTCATCTACTTGTCGAGCGCCTGCGCTTGACACTGTGGCAATAATGTCAGATTGATTGCATGCATCAGGTATGTATCTACTCACCATCTGCCAATAGACACCCCTCCTCCGCAGCAACTCTTGATGATTCCCCCGCTCGACGATCCGCGATCCCCGGCCGACTTCGCTGCCGCTAAAGACAAAGATCGTGTCCGCCTTCTGGATCGTCGCCAGTCGATGCGCCACGGCCACAATGGTCATTCGTCGCCGTCCAGCCAGCCGCTCCAGAGCCGCCTGCACGAGCTTCTCCGACTGCGAGTCCAGACTCGACGTCGCCTCGTCCAGCAGCAGCAGGGACGGATTGCGCAGCAGCGCCCGCGCGATGCACAGCCGCTGCTTTTGCCCCCCGCTCAGCGTGGTTTGCGTCTGGATGCCCAGCTCCGTCCCGTACCCCTCCGGAAGGGACACGATAAAGTCGTGGATCTCGGCGTCTTTGCAGGCCTGCACTATCTGCTCCTCTGAAACATCATCGGCAGTGCTAAGCCCAAGAAGCAAGTTCTCGCGGATCGTGCCGTCGAACAGCCGTGGTTCCTGCGCGACGAGAGACAGGTTCCGACGGTACGACGACAGCTCGATGGATCGGACGTCCCGGCCGTTGAAGTAGATGGCGCCAGCATTGGGTTCGTAGAATCTTTCCAAGAGGGAAATCACGGTTGTTTTCCCGCAGCCTGAGGGCCCCACGAATGCAACGAATTGCCCGCTTTCAATTGTCACGTCGAGATCTTGAAAGATGGGCGTGTCGCGCGTAGGATACTTGAACGATACCCGTCTCAGCTCCACCTTGGCGCCGACCTTTGACGATGGGTCCTGCACGGGCAACTGCTCTTTGTAAGGTGAACCGCCGTCCTCGCTAACTTTCTGTCGAAGGCTGAAAATGCGATTTGCGGCCCCGGTGGCTTGTGCGAAAACGGATGCCACACTGAAGGTCTGTCCTGCAGCCTGCCCTCCCTGGACAATGGCACTGTATATCACGAAAAAGGACAGCGGGTCATATTCCCGGCTGGCTAGAAGCTGTCCGCCATACCTGTGCGTCACAGTATGGTAAGCTTATCATATCATGACTGAATCCGAGACGTGATCTTACCACAGTGTGAGAGCCATAGCACAGAGCTCCACGCTGTCGGAAAGGGCGAGGACAAGCGTAGCGTGCCATGCTCTCAGAAAGGCCCGTCTGATCTGTTGCTTAAGCAGACTGGAATACCTGTCAAGAATATAGTCCTCCATAGTCAGCGCCGACACAGTCCGAAACGCCCCGATTGCCTCTGTTGCGAACTGGGAGCTCTGAGCAAACACCTCTGCATTCATCTGGTCGAAGTGAATCTCATGCCGGAGACGCAGAAACGCGGCGAGGAACAGCACCGGCAAGGCGGCAAACAGGGTGACCAGGCTCAGCTTCCAGCCAAAGGAGAACGATATCGCGATACATCCGATCATGTTGAAGATGGAAACCAGCGGAAAGGCGCCGTTGACGCCCACCGCCTCCTGGATCTGTTTTGGATCCGTGGACAATCGCGACATCAAGCTTCCCGACGCGTTGTCTTCGGCGTCATAAAACGATATTGGCTGTTGCAGGATGCTCTTGTAATACTCTTTCCGATATGTGGATGTGATGGACTGCCCTAGTTAGCTTTGGTTCATGTCGGTTGAATCGCCCTGCTTACCGCCGACATGGAAGTGGAAATATATCCTAAAACATAGTAGGAAACCGCAATGGCCAGGGCCAAAATGAAAAACATCAAGGCCCAGAAATTTCTGGACTCGGTGAGCTTCTGGCCCGTGAATTGAAAGACTTGGACCAGCTGTGCGAAGAACCAGCTTTGCAAAGCGTAGGCGGCTGTCCCGCGTCAGTTTGTGGTTCATCAGTTCGTGGTATTCATGGAAGGATGCAAGAGTAGGCAATTCTTACCACCACAGCACATCGCTGCCAGCACTACCAGAGCGTAAAATGGCCAATGAGCCCGTCGCTCGTACAGGATGCGCCCGAGGGCTAGATATTTAGTGCGTGCCTTTCGAGAACCAGTATTCTCCTGCTTCACTTCAGCATCTGCATGCGAACTGTTTATAAGATCCAGTCTCTCTTCCGGGGCTTTATCTCCTTTGTCAGTTTCTTCTGGCACGGAGGACTCTGCTTCCAGGTGCTGTGCATTGACCAGGTTGCGATACATCCCGTCGGAGATGGACATGAGCTGCTCATGAGAGCCCTCTTCGATCTTGGTGCCGTTCTGGAGGACGATAATATGGTCCGCTTTACGGATGGTCGACAGTCGGTGGGCGATCACGATGGTCGTGCGGCTTTGCGACACGCGGTCAAGCGCTTTCTGCACGATTCTCTCGCCGTGCACATCGATGGCGCTAGTGGCTTCGTCCAGGATCAGGATCGCAGGCCGTTTGACGATGCTGCGGGCGATTGCCAGCCGCTGGCGTTGGCCGCCGCTCAGCTTGATGCCGCCTTCACCGACTATCGTCGAGTATCCCTGGAAAGGTCAGAGATGCCTACATGACAGAAAGGCGGAGACTCCCACCTGTGGAAGACGCTCGATGAATTCATCCGCAAACGCCTCCTTACAAGCGCTTTTGACGAGCTCCCGCTTGACTTCCTCCGATTCGTTCTCCCATCTCGATCCTATCAGCCCAAAGGCCACGTTGTTGAAGATCGAGTCGTTGAAAAGGAATGGTTCTTGCTGAACCAGGCCAATCTGGGATCTCCACCATTTCAGGTGCAGAGTATTGAGATTGTGGCCGTCGACGCGCACAGCACCGCGATTGGGCTTACTTCTGCTTTGTCCAGGAACCTCCACATCAACCGTCGTTGCAGATAGATGGTTGTTCGAAGCTGTCTCGCCCTCCAGCTGGTACCATCTCTCCAACAGCGCGACAATTGTGCTCTTTCCGGAACCAGAGGGCCCGACCAATGCGGTCGTTTTGCCCTTTTCGAACCGAGCGCTAAAGCTCTTCAGCACCTGAACTCCAGGCCGCGTAGGATATGCAAAGGTGACGTCGTGGAACTCGATATCTGCATGTGCAGAGACATCCGGGTCTCGGAGACCATCCACAGACACGCGCTCGGAATCAATGATATCAAAGAACCCGGTCGAGGCGCTGATCGCTTTGGAGATTTGCATAACCGGAAGGACGATACCGCCCATGACACTGCTGACGATAAGCACGGAAAAGAAGACACTCAAGAACAGTCAGCATAATTTACCAGCATAATCCGCATAGTTGTAAATCTTACATAATGACTGTATTGACGTTTGCAATGTGACCTTCCTGATAGAGCCTTAAGCCGAACCAGAAACTCAGTGCGTAGCCAGCGTACATTCCGAAGAACGCTGGAGCAAGCTGCAGGCCCAGGAAGCGAGCCAGATTCCGTCCTCGCTGTCGCGATACCTCGACCCAGTGGAAATACCTCTCCGACAGGGGAGTCTCGGCTCCGAGAGAGAGGACAGTACGGATGGACCCGAAAACGCCAGCTGCGATAGAGGCATGCTGTTCGTCCGCCTTGTCGACCTGCTTCTGAAGTTTGAGCAGGATTGGTGCCAAGATGGAATAGGCGAGAACTATAAATAGCAAGGGCGCACTCGCTGCGAGGGTGAGCGCCCATGAGTATCGAAAAGCGACCACATAGGCCGCTACCAGCAGAGCCAGCGATTGAAACAACAGGGACAGCCGGTCAGAGATGCTGCTTTGGATCGTGTTGGACGAGGCAGTAATCGTATTCGCGACGGTGCCGGCAGACACTTCATCGAGCTTACTGATGGGCTGCGCGAAGACTGACTGCATATAGGCCAGTCGCAGGGCCGCTGTGACGCGAAGGCCCGCCATCCGAAAACCAAACTGCGCCCATTAATCTTGGAATTCAACGATCTGGTCTGGTTGTGATAATTTACCATTGAGACGTAACTCAGTGCAAACTTTCCGATGAAGAGGTACACAATCTTGAGGCTTCCATAACGTCAGCATAAACCGAAACGCATGACACAAAGGACACAACGCAAAATACATACGCATTGCTGTCGATGGACGACCTGAAATCAGCTTCCGAGACTTCATTTTCAGGCGAGCCATATGCGTTAAAGCTGCCGACCATGTTCCCAAAGACGATGTTCATCAGCGGCAAAACCTGCTCAGATTAGTTTTTATTCGTTTCAAAACTGATTTCGTAACGTACGATGCCGGATCCAATTGCACATATTGCAGCAGCGGCAAAAAGTACAGCATCGAATCTCGATCTATACGCGAGGGCTCTCTATTCGAGCTGTCAGTGGCGCTAAGTGTTTATGGACGGTAGATACGCACCAAATAGCTCCTAACGTAAGCCGTGTTTCCCTCTCCCCTGGCAGATTCCGGTAACTGGGAGCGTGCATCTTGTTTTTCAGGTGGTGGCTGCTCCTTCGCAGGCTTTGTTTCATGTGTGTCCTGGGGCTGTTCCCTCGTAGGGGCTAGGAATTCCCCCATTTCGAGTTTGAAGCCCCTACTTCACCGTGCCAAAACGATGATATCGCCTTGACCTGTAGCTGTTCAGTCAATGCAGTGTATGGGAGCTGATAGGGTAAAGAATTTTACGAGCCGAACTCAGCATCAGCTTGTCATGTAACCCTATTTACCAGGCAGCAAGATTTGGGTGCCAATGTAAAACATTAGCGTGCGTTTATCTATGCGGATGCTACCGCATAGACCACCATCCAGGAATCACTTCTCGGTACATGCGAATAAATAGTTAAATAAATTAGATGACATAACAATGAGTGGTTAATTCTCGCGGAGCCGAACGACGATGGCTCGTTTGTGTCAATTGCTTTGCTCTTGCGGCTGGCGAGCGGCGGCCTTTCCGCGACCGCCTGGCAGCTAGCAGGGCAACTTGCAGCGTCATTGGTGATCTCGCACTGAATCAAAAGCTCCGCGTCGTTTCCGATTGCCAATTTAACTTAGTTTAGATGGATGACTCATGTGGTACGGAGTACGACACTGCGTATGGAGTTGTGCCGTGTTGCAACACACTGTGGATTCAATACAAGGCATCCAGCAGTAGTAATGGAAAAATGGGAGGAGTAGAACATCTTTATTTCCTTCCCTCTCTCTCGCTGTCCTGTCGATTTGCTGTGAAGTCTCTTTTTATTGCGCGTGATCCGTTTCCCATTACCGGTTGCAGGTTGACTGGGCAGTAAATATGCTGCTCGAGAAGCGGGAAGAGGCCCGAATACATCAGAGGCACTCAAAGCAGGATGCAGGTCCACTCCCGTTTCAACATACACCTTTTGAAATAAAAACTCTGGAACCAAAAACGCAGGGCTTATCAATTCATGAGCATCGCATCCTGATTGTGGAGTCATTTTAACCCCTTCCACAGCGGGACCTGGATGTTGTGTGTACTTTCCAATGCGTCAACTTGGAAGCCGTTTGTGTCACCTATCGGTTGAGTCATCAACCACCGAAAAACCGTGTCCATCTTCTCAATGTTTCCTGTGGTGAAATCATAGAAGTTGCTGTATCGGACGTGGAGTTGGCGGTGCCAGGATCCCTGAATGACACGGACCTGAACCGGGGCGGCGATGGATATGATAAATCTATGGCTCTTCTATCAGTTTCTGGATCTCAGACCGGAAAGATGATATGCTCTTAGAAGGTCTTTGATGTCATTCGTGCAACTATGACATTCGACATAGCCAACAGCTCGAAACACAATAACTGCTCCTCCCTGCAGGGACTCTTCGATAGCATGACAAATAAAACATGCGGGGAAGGACGAGCAGTTGTAGCTATACACCGCTTCACCACTGACGCGACCTGCTATCATCAGACATTCCTCTAGACAGACGCACACACGTACTGACAGACGAATGACTTGTCTGAACTGAGAGATCAGGTCCGAGACTCTCACGTACCGAACATAACTCTTCTCCAAGGCTGCACACAGGTCCTGACCGGCAGCAAATAACCTCCACTGTCCGACGACTCAGGTATAACCGCCTCGCAGGGAAACACCCATCCTTGTGTGGTCTCTGGAGACGCAGGCGAGAAATAGCATGGCTCGAAAGGTATCAGGTCGCATCCAATTCGGGGTTCAGAATTCCGAGTTTGCGAGTTTGGTGGATTCGACGTATGTCGCTAGGCATCGGACGCGTTCCCGAAGTTGCTTCAGTCAAGAACGACATGTCCTTTGATGGCATCTCTCGTATGGGCTGTAGAAGCCATGAAGTCGCGTACACGCTGCTGATGAATTGAAGGTCTGAGGACTCGAAGTCGGAGATGGCAGCACCTGATGGATGATATGTTTGTTTTGTTTGGAACCAGACAAAGGTCTCTGGCTTTTCTCTCTTGCGCTGTTTCCTTTTGTTGATCGCAGCCGAGTAAGATGTTGAAGGGAGCTTTGTTTTGCTAAGCACCAGGTCACGTTACCCCTTCCATACTCCGTATTCTTGAGCAGCCACTAACTGGGCAACATGCAGCATCAGTGGAGTCCCGATCTATACTCCCATCTAATTAGCTTGTCTTATGTGTTATTTTCAGCGTCTACATGGAAGAAGAGAACCATGGAACTGGAGTTGAGATACTGTATGCAGGGAATAAGTACCAACAAAAGGATATCAGCCACATGTGCATATATTTCTACAAAGACTGCTTTAGATGATTGTACTGAATGTGCATGATCCAGCAGCTAGCCATATATCGACGTTTGTTCGATTCAACTACTGAGGAATACTGCTTGGTTGAGATGGAGGAAACAGCATCGCTAGACGATAGCAATTAAGGTAGACTAGGCTAACCCGAAGAGGCAGCTCCCAGAGTGGTGGAACCCAAAACGGAAGGTTGGAGCCGACCCGGGCAGCCGGAGTCGCGCCTAACCTGCCCAGGCGGGAAGGTCCACACCTGGAGAGCGGCCCAAGAGGGACTAGTGTGGGGGCAGTCGACGACCCCCGTCGCATGGGGGAGGCCGTGGCGGCTCTCATGGGAGGAGAATACGGGCTCGGTCCTCCGTGCTCCGTAAATTAATTTATTTGCTTTCTTTTTAATTACTCCGTACATCATCAGATGCCGGCCGAGAAACCGCTTATCGGGGTCTGTCTGCATAAGCATTTTGCCGGTCTGCAATTTGGAAGGCCGTGCGGCATGCCCACGTGCTCCTTCCCGCGTCTGGCCCCACGTCCAGGTCACGGGATGCACCTCGGATATGTATCCGGCGGTCTGGAAACGTTTCCCTGCATTGCGAACTGGACTGGCGAGGAGAAAGAGAGAGAATGGAAGGGAAGGGAACTGCCAGCAGGTAAGGATTCTGTGACGAGAATGAGTGATTTAATTCAAAGGTTGATGGCGGATTGATTGCAGAATCCAACCGCACGGTATACGGCATACAGAGTTACAGACATTCCCAGTGATAGTTCAGTTCCAGATCGGTCGGCCCAGACTGCTCCGAACCGTCGCTCGACTCGACGGCCTGTCAGGCAGGCCGGCTTCTATTATACCGATTCGCCATTCGCTCGCAGCTGGCCGCTGCATTGTTGCCCGTGGAAAAGCCTCCCCGCATGTGGAGAACGATGGCCACATGGACGGAATCTTACCGAGTCGGAAGGCCATGTCCGAGTCGAGTCATCCCATCCCGGTCAGAAACAAAATCTCGTGGGGTTCCCCTCTCGTCTCGTCGGTCGTGGAGGTCTTCCCCGGATTGTCGGGACCGCAGGCGTTCTGGTCAGCATGTAAGAGCGATCCGATCATGTTCAATTGACACCGTCGCTGTCCGAGACATCCATACCGAGTTGCAGCCATGCCGAAACGTTCCTGGAGTCAGGTCGATGGCGCGGACAATCAGCCGTCCCGCCGTCTGTCCATTAAGACGGCCTCCGGGGGAGCTCCTGCGGAAGTGCAGATCGAGACGGGCAGCCCCGGGGACGAGAAATTCTTCGTCAATGGAAGCTATCCTGCTGAAAACCATCCCCCGACTCCCAGTCTGACGGATGGCTCGTCAGAGCCCCGGTCTGCCAGGTCCCAGGGACCTCGACAACGGACGCAGAGTGCAGCAACCATCCGGTCTGATGCAGAGCCAGTGGTCTGGCCGTCGATCACGCGGAAAGTGAAGGCGTGTGCGGCCTGTCGTAAGCAGAAGGTAGGCATAATTGTCCTGGAGAGAGTGCAGACACATGCTGAGCCAGCAGATCAAATGCGACATGGACGAAGATGGCCCGCCCTGCAAAAGATGCCGGGAGAGAAATCTCTCGTGCAAGCTCAACAAGAGCCTGCAAACCCTGATCGACGAGGAGTCACGGTCAGTCCCTTTTTGCTGGGTTCGAATCTTCCGGCGTTAACATTGTCCAGATGGAGAAAGACGGTCAGTCACGATCTCACGGTGATCCATGCCGCCTTGCAGCAGACGCTGCGTTCTCTTGGACTCCCCGCGTTGCCGGCTCTACATACGCCACTGCCGGAAACGGTCGACGGCCAGGCGAACGAGGTCGCCGTTGCGGATGACGCCGAGCCTCCTCCGCTGTTCGATACCTCTCCACAAGGCCCACCCTCCGACGACATGTTGGCCCAGGTGCCCATCGAATCTCTGTACGAGATCACCCGGTTACGATCGCTGCGAGGAGAGGCGGTCGAGGAAGACCGTGGAGGCCTCGACGATTTCATTTCCAGGGGAGCCATCCGCGTGGAGGAGGCGGAGCGGCTGTTCCAATTCTACATGGCACAGCTTGACCCGTATATTTATGGATTGGCGAGTAAATACAAGTCGTTGGAGAGTCTCCGCAGAAGTTCTCCCATCCTCACTGCATCAATCTGTGCCGTGGCGGCCTGTCACCAACCGGGCGACGGCAAGATATATGAAATCTGTAACCAAGAATTCCGGCGTCTCGTTTCAAGCTCCCTGTTTGACCGTCGCATCAGCCTGGACTACCTCCGCGCGCTGGTGATTGGCACGTACTGGTTGAGCGACGTCTCCTGGACGCTGGCCGGGTTCGCTGTCCGCCGTGCGAGCGACATCAACCTGCACAAGTTCTACTACCGCATCATCGACTCAGCGAACGGGCTGGCAGCGACTCCCAACAGCTGGGATCCGTCCGATCCCGAGGCGTCCATCGACCCGGTGCGACTGTGGTATCTGCTTTATATCTGCGACCAGCACTTGTCGATTCTGTACACGAGAGCCCCGATGATCCGGGAAGACGAGACGATTCGCGGGTGGCGGGGCTATCTCGAGTCGCCGCATGCGTCGCAGTCTGACATGAGGATATCGAGCCAAGTGTCGCTGATGATCCTTTTGAGTCAGGTGCGGGAGCTCTTTGGCGTGGACGCCAGCAAGGCCGTCCCCCGCGCTTTTGTTGCGCATATCAACACCTTCAGTCAGCAGCTGGACAAGTGGCTTGCCCATTGGTCTCAAAAGCTCCGTAAGCTGGCCTTTTCTCGTTATTCATCTCTTTCCTCGTTGTTCACCTCTTTCCTCGTTATTCGTCTCGTTTCACTGACCGGAGAGATATTTAGAGCCAAACGAGCATATCGGGGACTTTCCCACGAAAGGAGTGCTGCTGCACTACCATTTCGGCAAACTGCATCTTTTCTCACACGTATTCCGAGGCCTCAAGTCGGGTGAGCGCGTCGAGCCGATCCCGTCGTACTTCAAGGACCCAGCGACGACAGCCGTGTCCCACGCGACGACGATTCTGGAACTCCTGCTCAACGACCCCGATCTGCGGCGGAGCATCCTCGGCGTGCCGCACTACTTCCACACGATGATCGCGTTCGCCTGCGTGGTGCTGCTGAAAGTGTCATCTCGGTACCGCGACGATCTCGCCATCGACACGGACACCATCTACTCCCTGATCGGGCGGATCATCAACCTGCTGCGGTCCAACAGTTGTAACCGCTACCATCTGGTGCACTGGATGGCGGAGGGGCTGGACAAGATGCTGAAGTCGTCGTCATCATCTCATGGGGGGTCGCAGTGGAACACCACGCTTGCATCAGACAGCACCACCACAACGAATATCTTTGACAACGTCGAGAACGATATCCCCGAGCAGCCCACCTTCCCGTCGGTAGATCCAGTGCTGCAGATGAACCCGGGTTTCGTGTCTCAGAGTAATGATCCCGTCTTGAGTGCGGGGCCGTTTCTTCCGGTGCTGGAGACGTTGGATGGGAATGAGTATGATCTGACGGATTTGAGTTTTAATTTCATTTGACGTGATGTAGTTTTGCGGTTGTGTTTTTCGTTTTTCTTTTCTCTTCTTTTTTTTTCTTGCTGGGGATAGGATGATAGGATGACCGTTATACCCCGAAACGGCGCAACACGGAATCTGTTGAATCTTTTGTTTTTAATCGGGAGCGAGAGGGGAAAATCGACACGGGAAACTGTTATATCTGACGCAGGAAAATCGTTATATCAATCAGATTGAACCAGAGCCACTATTATCACAGCAGCAGTGCTTGTCAGACTGGTCATGAAAAGAGAGAAAATGACAGGTTTAGCCATTGATGCCGCTTCCCAGACGTATTTATACTCGTCTGTCTACACGTGTTGTGTCTCTTGAGCGAGCGGCGTTCTCTCCGCGCCATGTGGGGGGATCTTCGTCCTCGACAGCGAGAGTTCCATATGTCCATAAATCTATATTACCTGCTAAGTGGCATAGAGAACTAATAGTCCTATGGACGAATGAGAAATCCTCGTAGCCGTCGATGAGATGTCGCTTTCTTTCTTTCCATCGAAGACCAAGACTATGGGGTATTATTTCTGGGACTCACTCTTGTAGTATTGGAGTTGTGTATTGACACCTTTCTCTCCGAAAGTAGCCGATAACGTCACTTGCCATCAACTGGGGTCTTTTACTAATTGCGTGGTGTTAGTTTTCGGTTCATGGGAGTCGTATGTATTCATTTATTCATTCATTCCATTCTAGGAATCAGCACGTGTGTCCAGTCTGTGTTCTTCAGAATTGAGAGTACCTGCATATCTACATCCCCGTACATGTACTGTACAGTACAATGTAGAAAAAACTAGTAATGTTCTCTACGTCATGGATCTCGCCTATTACAGAACGCAACTCCTATAGATGTCAACAAAAAGGAAAAAATAATAAACATCTCTTTCAGTCCACTCTCTGGATCTTCTGTCTGTTCTCTTGATAATATCGCCCCAGCTACTCCGTATATTACCTAGGTAAGTACAGCACTGCCCGGACAATCGCCGAGGAGCCAAAGCCAACTTACTCGGACGGTTTCCGGCCAAGACAGACAAGACAGCCAGCCCCGTGGGGTAAGTAAGCCACTTCGTATTGGAATGGAAGCTCGCGGTAATTCTTCACCGGCGGAGATAGCTATCTACATACATACGTACATACCAAGCAATTATTAGTCGCATGCTTCATGCAAGGTTTGAACTGAAAAAGGCTGGTCCCAGCTCGTGCCAGTCCGGACTCGAGTCTTCCCCGCTTTCTTTCCCAATGGACCCTGGTATTCATTCCCCCACGCTAGCCCCGGATTTGCTGTCATCGTCAACGTCAACGGTAGATAGGTAGATAGATAGATGACGATGCGCATCTTATCTTCCTTTCCTCTTCTCTTTCTTCGGTCTCATCTTGATCGTTTGTGCTTGCTGTCTGTCTGTCAATCAACTACAAAATGGCAGGGTGGTACACGTTTGGAATCGCCTTGTTTGCCGCCATCGGCACCTTTCTCTTCGTACGCTGCTGCTGTAATAGCTTCTTGTTTGAAGATGCGTTTGCTAAGATGTGTTTGATGTGCAGGGATTCGATACGGGGATTGCGACGACGAGTGAGTTCAACCGACTCCATTATTACTTATTACTGTAGGTATAGTGCATGCTAACTGCTACAGCAATCGCCCACAAGAGCTGGATCGACTACATGAACCATCCCTCCAATGGCCTTACCGGTGCCGTAAGTCAATATCTCCGTTCCGGACCTGTCTCTCGACTGAGTGCTTTCCAGGTCGTCGCCGTTTACATCGCGGGCGAAGCAGCCGGCGCGCTGACCCAGACCGCCATCGGCGACAGACTGGGCCGCATTCGATTCATGCAGCTGATGTGCGTCATCGTCACCATTGGCACCGTCATCCAGACGGCTTCTGTCAATATTGGCATGTTTCTTGCTGGCCGTGTTCTGGCCGGGTATGCGGTAGGGTGGGTTCGTCTTCACTCCGATAGAGAAAGCTTAGCTGATGGAAGTTAGAGGAATGGTCGCTACGGTGCCTATCTATCTCAGGTTCGTCCTGACAAGCACTGTATAAGAACTACAGACTTAACTTTTCCAGTGAAATATCCGCCCCCCATAACCGTGGCCTCATCGGCGGCATCTCCGGCTGTGGCATCTCCTTCGGCACCATGATGTCCAACTGGGTAGGTTTCGCCTGCGGCTACGCGCCATACGGGCCAACGCAGTGGCGACTGCCCCTAGGCATCCAGATCCCCTGGGGTGTAATCATGTTCATGGGGCTAGCGACCTTCATGCCCAACTCTCCGCGACAGCTGATCCGTCGGGGAAAAGTCGAGGAGGCGCGCGCCGAGTTCGTCAAGATCCGCCGCGATCTGCACTCGCATGAGGTTCCGGAGGAGTTTGCGCTCATGCGCGCGCAGATCGAGTATGAGATGCAGCGCGAGATTACCTCGTACAGGGAGATTTTTCGGCTATTTCGTCATCGTGCGTTGGCGTGAGTGTCTCCTCATCTCGGCGAAGACTTATTGTTTATTATTTCTGACAGAAGACTCCAGGTCCATTGCCGTCCAAACGATGACCAGCCTGACGGGCGTGAACGTAATCCAGGTAAGTAGCTGAAAATGTAGCAACATGAAATTGCTAACCAACAAATTCTATCTCTTCTAGTACTATCAAAGTTCGTCAAACCATATCCATATTCTATCGTTATCACACTAACTTCTCCAGCAATCCTGTACCAATCGCTAGGCATCGGATCGCAAACCATCCTCGCCCTGGCAGCCGTCTACGGCACCGTGGCTTTTCTATCCAATTGCATCACAACCAAGTATCTGACCGACCAGTGGGGACGACGGAAGTGAGTCGATTCTGTCAGAAAAAAAAAAAGAACTCTGACTGAAATTGCCGTGCTAGCTTAATTCTTGCCGGTCTCTCAGGCATCATCCTCATCGAAATCTACGCAGCCGTCATGCAGCGCGAGTTTCAAAACACAAACAACCGCGTCGGGAAAGGGTTTGCTATTCTGGGCATCTACCTGTTTGTCATGTGTTACTGTATGCTGCTGCATTCAGTTCAAAAAAAAAAAACTACCCACTAACAGGATATTTTCCAGACGGCATGCTCAACAGCACAACCTGGCTCTACGGCGCCGAAATCCTGCCCATCGCGATGCGGAACAAAGTCATGGGACTGGCAGCAGCGTCGCATTTCATTGTCAATGTAGCTGGTGCGTGCGTTCACAAGCCTTACCCTTCAATTCTCAATTCTAATACACCTTATTAACTACTACTACAGTTACCGAAGCCGGCCCAAGCGCCTTCGCCACCATCCACGAAAACTACTACTACGTCTTTGTCGGCTGCACTTTATTCTTTCTCGTCGTGGCGTATTTCTATTTTCCGTGAGTAGTGCCATTATCCAAGCATAGCATGGTTTTTTTACTGATAGATGTCAAGTGAAACGAAGCGCAAAACCCTCGAAGAAGTCGCCGCCGCTTTTGGCGATAGAGTCGTCGATGTTGCGGAGAGGGATGTCGAGACTGAGGAGGCGGTTTTGGGTGCGAAGAAGGCTGAGGCGGAGGCGAGTCATAGGGAGGTTGTGTCGAGTGGTGATGGAGTTTGAGGATATTTATACCTATCGGGTTTTTCTTGTCCGCCGGGACACATACAATACATTACAATATATATGTGCTAGGTTCTGTGAAGATGGTTGCGTGGATAATAAGCTGCTTGAAACAGCTCACTATGATAGTAGTTGTTATATTAATTAGGGAATTCTGGAGTAGTATACTGTACTCCGTATTGAGATAAACGTATTTCTCTACAACCAAGATCCCGATCTGGATGCTATATCGTCCTATCTTATTATACTCAGTTTTAAACTCTGACAGCGATTATATAATTCAGCATTCAAATTTCTCTGAAGTTACATGTACCTGTACCTCATTCCCTTGCCAGGTGATCTTCCATTCATAACTGGATTCTTATCTAACTAACGTAATCCACCACCGAGCTGCGCGGACCACCGAGCTGCGCGGCCACCACCTCGGCCCCCCCTATCATCGGATTTATCGCGATTTACCAACGCACCGCGTCATGGCTGATATATCAAAAGAAGGGCGTATGCAATTAGCACTTGAAGCCTATAAGAAAGGTCTTTTTCCATCAAAAACTGCAGCTGCCAAAGCTTTTGACGTGCCTCCAAGGACCTTTATGACACGTGTTAATGGGACTACTGCTCGCAAAGATTCAACTGCAAATTGTCGCAAATTGACAGATACTGAAGAATCTACACTTTCAGCATGGATTCTTGATATGGACCGACGTGGTTTACCTC
>NW_013563241.1:0-52678 GCF_000968595.1 Rasamsonia emersonii CBS 393.64
ATCCTATTGCAGCAAGAAGTTAATCAACTTCGTGCAGCAAATCAGCGTCTAAAAAGGAAGCGAGAGGCATCAAGATACTTTATAGCAACTGGTGGTAGCTTGACAGGTGCTGAAGGACAGCAAAAAGCTCAAGAGCATGAGGAGCAACTACAGGAATCATCTAGACCACGGACTCGAAGGCCACCAAGATGCAGTAATTGCAATCAAACAGGCCATAATCGGCTTAAATGCCCTAGTAAACAGTCTCCTTCTTTATATAGTCAAATTCATTAAATTTGGTTGCAAAATGCTTCAAGATTTACGGTTGTGTTGGTGGTTGAATTTTTTTCTCGGGGACCGCGCAGCTCGGTGGTCCGCGCAGCTCGGTGGTGGATTACGTTAATTAATTCGTGCTTAATAATGATAATGATAATGCTGATCGGATTATGTCCGGCGGGGCTCCGCTCGGCTCGGCGAGACTTCGCCGAGATCTTATCTAGCCGGATAATCACGACCCCAGCTGAGTCGATGCAGCTGCACTGCTTTCTCGATTATTTCTACAAAATATAACATATAATAAAATGACCGACAGAGAGGGCCAGGACCATGGCCAGGACCACGGCCACGACCACGGCCACGATCACAGTGCGTCTCCGCTGGATGATGCAACTGCCGAGAGGCCGGCAAAGAGGCCCCGGCGGAGCTTTGTCGCGTGCGTATATTCCCTGCACCTGTACCCACTGAATCAATCAAGATGCTGAAAATCAACATGCTGATCTGTATTCAGCTGCCGGCGATGCCACTCACACAAAATCAAATGCTCTGGCGGCAATCCGTGCCACAACTGCCAGGTCTCCGGCAGCACCGCTGACTGCGTCTACCCCATGCGGGACCGCAAGGTGCTGATCCAGGAGAGCTATCTCAAGAAACTCGAAGAGGAGAGCCAGCTGTGGAAGGCCAGTCGCGGCAAGATCCCTCAGACATTGCAGAACAAGCCCACCACCGCTGCTGCTGAAGGCGAGGAAGGCTCCGACGTCAACCTGCGCAACCCCCTGATCGAGGACCGCGCCTGGTTCGTCCCCGACAATGCCTCGACGCAGCCTGTCTACATCGGCGAGGCGGCGTGCACCGCGTTTGGCACGCGTCTGCGCCAGTTCCTCAGCGGCAACGAGCCCGTCACGCCGCTGTCGAGGCCCAGCTACTTCAAGGACCGGGCCCTGCTGCGCATGTCCGATCCGGCCTTCCAGCTCCCCAACCGCGCCTACGCGCATCTGCTGCTCAAGGTCGCGCTGCGTTTTCTCGGAAACGACTACCATCTGATGCTGCGCAAGACGACGGTCGAGCGGATGGATGCGCTGTATCGCGACCAGTGCTTCGACGACCCCGTCTTCCTCTGCAAGCTCTTTGCCCTCTTCGCCATGGGCGAGATGTACTCCAACCGCAGGCTCTCGTCGACCAAGGGAGCCGGCATTCCCGGAACGGGCTTCTTTGTGCAGGCGATGAGTCTGTTCCAGGATCTGCATGAGGAGGCGACGGTGCCGTATATCGAGACATTGCTCATTCTGTCGCTGTTTTCTCTGGCCCTGAACCGCACCAATTCCGCTTATACCTACGCCGGAATGGCGCTCCGGCTCTGTCTGACGCTGGGCCTGCACCACAATCTCCCGGAAGGGTACATGATATCGGCCGTGGAGCGCGAACACCGCATCCGCGTGTGGTGGAGCATCTACACGATCGACCGGATCACCAGTTCCAAGCTGGGCCATCCCGTCACCGTCAGAGACAGCGACATCGACGTCGATCTGCCGTCGATGGAGCGCCTGACGCCCAGCGAGCGGGAGGAATTCTCCGATCCGGCGCATCTGGTCGCGCATCTCCGCCTGGCCCGGATCACGGGCGACATCATCAGCGACATCTACGGCCGGTCGGGCCAGAACAAGTCGTTTGTGCAGAGCGTGCACAAGATCCTGCGCAGTTTGCGCTCGTGGGCAGAGACGCTGCCCGAGAGCGTCCGCATCTGCTCGAGCAATCCGCAGCGATACTCGTCGCGGAACGTTGCGTCGTTGCATCTGTGTTTCAACCAGGTGTGTCACCTAAGTTCAATTCAGAAGTAATACGACTGACTGACTGACTGACTGACTGACTTAGTGCGTCATTCTGACCACCCGCCCAATCTTCTTCCACGTCTTCAAGTCGCGCTTCCAAGACGAAGCTTCCGTGCCATCCCCCATGACGAACGCGCTGGCTGACGCCTGCATCCACGCAGCGCGGAGCTCCAACAGCCTGCTGACCCAGCTCTGGGTCGACGGCGGGATGGCCATCTTCGGGTACTTCGACGCGCACTATCTCTTTTCCTCAACGATCATCCTGATGATGTCGAGCATCCTGCGCCACAGCGACGCGGACCGGGACCGCGACGCCGTCGAAACAGCGTCCGACATTATGCAGTCGATGGTCCACGACGGCAATCTGCCGGCGGCAAGCTTCTACCAGCATTTCTGCGAGATCCGGAAGATTATGCAGGAATTCAACGAGCGGGGGAGCTGCGTCGGTCAAGCATCAACATCTGCATCTGCATCGGCATCTGCATCGGCATCTGCATCCAGGATGGTTGCATCAGCAACAGCCCCAGACTCCACTCCCGGCCAGGTACACGACGGACAGAGCGTTTTCCTCGTCCAGTCGGCGCTGGACGACCCTTCTATTCAGAGCTTCCTGACGCAGCCGGATCTGCACTGGGGGTTTCCGACGGCCTTGGAGACGACGGGCGATACGGCGCTGTCTGCGCCGTGGCTGTTTGAGTAGAAACTTTTATGTGATGATTGATGAGATGATGTGTATTTGTGCATGGGTTATTTATTTTATCTGCTTCGGGCGGGATCCCTATTCGTATTCCTTGAGTATTTCTTGCATTTTCATTGTAACTGCAGTATAAAGTAAAGTTGCACTTAAGCTTAGGCAAGCAGTAGGTAAAGATTCATTATCTAGGCAAAGTATATTAGCCATAAATATATATTTGCTTGCAATTAGGACGAGGAATGCTGGCATTTTCTCCTTAGCTAACTTGTTCCTCCACAATCTTCCTATATAATCGGTAATAGTAGGGGTCATATTGAATTACCTAACTAGGCAGGAGAAACATCTCACGTACCGACCTGCCTAGACAATCTGATTGGCTGGCAAATGACCGTCCTCTCCAGCGAATCGGCCATCTCTCCGCCATTCCGGCCGCCCTGATTGGCGGTTCTTCTCGGCATCGGCCATCTCTTTCCGGCGGCTTCCCCCCGCCATTCGGCATCGCGTTGTCTTTGCCGGAATGTTCCCCTCCATTGCGTAGGCGACTGATTGATAGCGATGAGCGATAGATAAAGGTTGCTGTTCTCTTTCTCTCCGCTTCCACTGTCAAGAGACAGCACGAGGGGTGTTGCGCTGGCTGCTGCATTCTTCCTTATATTCACTGCATCATCACATGGATTGAACTACCTATCTACTTGAATCGACAGCATGGCCAGCTCAACGCCAAAGGGCATACGGATCGCCATCGACCGCGGTGGCACCTTTTGCGACTTCTGGGCCAGCATCCCCGGCCGCAAAGACGATGTCATCTTCAAGCTGCTGTCCCAGAACCCCGGCGAATATGACGACGCCCCCATCGAGGGCATCCGCCTGATCCTGGAGATGGCCACCGGCGAGAAGATCCCCCGTGGCACGCCGCTGGATATCACGCCTGTGGAGTCGATTCGTATGGGCACGACGGTGGCGACGAAGTATGTTTTCATCACATTACCCTAAGCGTAGCTTGATAGTTTGTTCTGACTATGCCAGCGCCCTGCTCGAGCGAAAAGGAGAGCGCGTCGCCCTGCTCATCACCAAGGGCTTCCGCGACCTGCTCATCATCGGCAACCAGGCCCGCCCCAGCATCTTCGACCTCTCCGTCTCCAAGCTGGATCGCCTGTACGAGAAAGTCGTCGAGGTCGACGAGCGCGTCACCATCGAGGGCTTCGCGGAAGACCCCGAACCCCAGCCCATCGACATATCCTCCGACCCGGACCTGGTCGAGGGCCTCACCGGCGAGGCCATTCGCATTCTCCAGCGACCCGATCTCGATAAGGTCCGCAGGGACCTCCAGGCCCTCTGGGACGAGGGCTATCGCACCCTGGCCATCGCCTTCATGCACTCGTACGCCTACCCTGACCACGAGAAGGCCGTCGCGGCCATCGCCCGTGAGATCGGCTTCAAGGCCTCTGTCTCGTCCGAGCTGCAGTCCATGATCCGCATCGTGCCGCGCGCTCAGTCCGCCACGGCCGATGCCTACCTCTCGCCCGTCATCACCCAGTATCTGGAGGGCTTCCGCAACGGCTTCAAGGGCCGCCTCGAGGACCACAACGCCAAGAAGCTGCTGCTCTGCCAGTCCGACGGCGGTCTGACGTCTTTCTCGCGATTCACCGGTCTGCGCGCCATCCTCTCGGGCCCAGCAGCCGGCGTGATCGGGTGCGCCAAAACCTGCTACGACGAGGAGGGGGGAACGCCCGTGCTGGGCTTCGACATGGGCGGCACCAGCACCGACGTGTCCCGCTACAGCGGCGCCTTCGAGCACGTCTTCGAGACGACCGTCTCCCAGGTTGCCATCCAGAGTCCGCAGCTAGACGTGCACACTGTCGCAGCCGGAGGCGGCTCGATTCTCTTCTGGCGGAACGGCCTCTTCGTCACCGGCCCTGAATCAGCAGGCGCCTACCCGGGACCAGCATGCTACGGCAAAGGCGGTCCCTTGACCATCACCGACGCCAACTTCTTCCTGGGCCGGATCCTGCCCGACTACTTTGCCCGTCCGCTCGATTTCGAGGTGGTCAAGAAGAAATTCCTCGAGCTGACCGAGGTTGTGAACGCGGAGAAGAAGAGCTCCGAGAAGCTGACGCCGGAGGAGGTCGCCATGGGGTTCTTGCTCGTGGCCAACGCGTCGATGACGCGACCCATCCGGGCCCTCAGCGAGGGACGAGGCTACGAGACGTCCGCCCACAATCTCGTCTGTTTCGGAGGAGCGGGCGGCCAGCACGCGACGGCCATCGCGCGCGACCTGGGCATCAAACGGGTGCTGATCCACAAATTCTCCAGCATTCTCTCGGCGTACGGCATGGCTCTGGCCGACGTGGTCGTCGAGCTGCAGGAGCCCGAATCGTCCACCTACAACGAGAGCTCTGCGGCCCGCATCGAGAAGAGGGCTGAAGCCCTGCGCCAGCGCGCCACGAAGCAGCTCCAGGACGAGGGCTTCAGCCTCGACCAGATCCGCCACGAGATGTTCCTGAACATGCGGTACCGGGGCAGCGACACGGCGCTGATGATCTCCGAGTCCGAAGCAGAAAACGGCGACTTCGCCAAGGGATTCATCGCTCGCCACCGGCGCGAGTTCGGCTTCACGCAGCCGCGCGAGATCCTGGTCGACGACATCCGGATCCGATCGGTCGGCAAGGCGATGGAGGTTAAAGTCAAGAGCCCTTTCAAGCAGCTGAAGGAGATCGAGCGGCGGAGAGACGCCAAACCGGCGCATATCCGCAAGGTCTACTTCGAGAAGGAAGGCTGGGTGGACGCGCGCATCTTCCACCTCAAGGACGTGCCCAAGGGCAGCGTCATCCTCGGCCCGGCCATGATCATCGACGAGACGCAGACCATCGTCGTCGACCCAGCCAGCGAGGCGACCGTGCTGGCGGACCACGTCGTCATCGAGCTGCTCGACGCCGAGGTCAAGAAGGTGTCGGCCGACGAGGTCGACCCGATCCAGCTGTCGGTGTTCAGCCACCGGTTCATGAGCGTGGCCGAGCAGATGGGCGAGACGCTGCGCAAGACGTCCATCTCGACCAACATCAAGGAGCGGCTGGACTACAGCTGCGCCATCTTCTCGTCCGACGGGCGGCTGGTGGCCAACGCGCCGCACATCCCGGCGCACCTGGGGTCGATGAGCTATGCGATCGCGTACCAGGCGCAGAAGTACGGCAAGGGCGAGCTGAAACCGGGCGATGTGCTCCTGTCGAACCATCCAATCGCCGGCGGTACTCATCTGCCCGATCTGACCGTCACGACGCCCGTCTTCGACGAGAACGATCCCACCAAGATCCTGTTTTTCGTCGCGAACCGCGGGCACCACGCGGACATTGGCGGCATCGCGGCAGGCAGCATGCCGCCCAACTCGACGGAGCTGTGGCAGGAAGGCGCGGCGATCGAGTCGTTCAAGCTGGTGAAAGAAGGCGTGTTCGACGAAGAAGGCGTCGTGCACCACCTGTACGAGGTGCCGGCCAGCTACCCAGGCTGCAGCGGCACGCGGACGCTGAACGACAACATCTCGGACCTGAAGGCGGGCATCGCGGCCAACAACCGCGGCATCCACCTGATCCAGGGCCTGGTGCGCGAGTACGGCTGGCCGGTGGTGGAGCTGTACATGCAGGCAGTGCAGAAGAACGCGGAGGAGACGGTGCGCAACCTGCTGAAGGACTTCAGCCGGCGGTTCCAGGGCCAGCCGCTCGAGGCAGTCGACTACATGGACGACGGGACGCCGCTGGCGCTGAAGATCACCATCGACCCGACGGACGGGTCAGCGACGTTCGACTTCACGGGCACGGGGCCCGAAGCGCTCAACAACCTGAACAGCCCGCCGGCCGTAATGTACAGCGGCATCATGTACTGCCTGCGGTCGATGATCTCGACGGACATACCGCTGAACCAGGGCTGCCTGAACCCGATCCGGGTGATCTGCCCGCCCAACTCGATCCTGTCGCCGAGCCTGAAGGCAGCGACGGTGGGGTCCAACGTCGAGACGGCGCAGCGCATCATCGACGTGATCCTCAAGGCGTTCCGCGTGGCGGGCGCCAGCCAGGGGACATGCAACAACCTGACGTTTGGATACGGCGGCAAAGACCCGCAGACGGGGAAAGTGACCAAGGGATTCGGCTACTACGAGACGATTGCCGGCGGCGCGGGGGCAGGCGCCAACTGGGAAGGGCAGTCAGGCGTGCACACGGGCAGCACAAACACACGCATGACGGACCCAGAGACGCTGGAGAAGCGGTACCCCGTCCTGCTGCGCGAGTTCTCCATCCGCCGGGGCAGCGGCGGCGCGGGGCGCAATCGCGGCGGCGACGGCTGCATCCGGGACATCGAGCTACGGCGGCCGCTGCAGGTGAGCATCCTGTCAGAGCGGCGGGTAATCGCACCCTACGGGATGGCCGGGGGTGAGGACGGGCAGAGGGGAGTCAACCTGTGGATCCGGAAGGATCCGGTCGATGGCACCGAGCGGACGATTTCGGTAGGAGGAAAAGCGTCGATGGCGATGCAGGCGGGCGATCGTATCGTCATTAAGACGCCCGGTGGTGGAGGGTATGGCGTGCCGCCGGACAAGAAGAAGGAGGTAGAAGTGCTGGGCGAGTTTACGGTGAAGAAGCAGGTAACTTTGTAGACAGACGTCAGGGTTGACAGATATTTCGTTTATAGAGGGCTTTATTTATCGGCTTGTACTGTACTGTACATACTACTACCATGCTCGAATCAACACATAATCGCCATTGCAATTCTCACAGTAGACGTATCAGGAAAAATAAAGAAAGAACTAAAAATAAAACTAGACTTAACAGCAATCTTATGCGGTACATACGTACATACACACGCCTCATAAAGCCATGAATATACATACATACATGCACCGTCAATATCAACCCAAGAGGAGAGGAGATGCAGCAAGTCACTGACAGACAGCAAATAATCAAACTAGTTAAACTACCGTACTGTACATACATAGGTGCATAGCATAACCATGGTAGTTATTGAAGTGTTCTCCATCATCTGAGATGGGTGGGATATTGAAGGAAGAGAGAGAGAGAGCTGTTGTGTCTGCGTGACTATCACCGAAGCTATTACTGCTTGTAGCGAACAGACAGATAGATTATTATAAATTTTATCTAGAGGCTGACTTCTAGAAACGTTGATTTGTAAAAAAAAAGAAAGAGAGAGAGAGAAGAGAGAGGAGAGAAAGGAAAAGAAAACCGACGAGAGAGAGAGAGGAAGGGAGTAAGGAAGGGAAGGAGATAGACTAGACAAAGACAAGTAGAAATTCAATTCTCTATTCAGCATTCTGTTCTCACGAGTAATTAATGATATTATCCTGGTCAGTCTGAAGCAGCTACTCCTGGCGCAAAGAACAATATTAAATACATGTGAGCGGAATGGGAATTATATATATATATATATAAAACCATCTATCCATCCATTCAGTATCGGTGGTTCTACCATCTACAATCAATTCTCTCCCACTGCAGACTTTTGAACAGAATCCAGCAGGAGCATAAATGAAGTATGAATGAAGCAAACCCTTTTCTTTTCTGTTGTGTTACATGCTCAGTATTCATGAGTAGGTCAACAGCATTGCTGAACATTGATTGCTCTGTCATAATTATAAACAAAGTGTCATTCTGGCCAGCTCACTACTAACTAGACAGTTTTTGAACACAAATTGAAGTTAATAGCTAGATCTGCTCTCGTTGCATTGCTCGTTGCTTGCTGCTCGTTGCTGTGGTCAAAGGTCAAATAAATAAATAAATAAATCTTCCATTTCGATTCGATTTCAGAGCCTAGGCTGCTAGGCAGGAAGAAGGTTTCGACGTTGTTTGGCATGCTTGTTACCACAGTCCACGGTCGTTTCGTATATGTTTTTGTTGATGTGATGTGGAGAAATCTCGAATTTCGATTGTGAATCGTGTTGGGAAAGCCCTTTTTGCCTTTTTCCTGGTATATAAAGAGGAACTACCTAGGTAGGATACTTTACTACTATAACTCAACATATCCGAAAATCAACATCACTATATATGGTAGCAAAAAAAGCAGCCAGACACTCGCAAGAACAAGTCACAGAATTGATTCCAGCAATCCAATGAACAGGAATGATTAGAGAAGGAAGTCTAAGTCTTCTAGCTAGGGGATTTCTACCCATATTTATTTATGAATAAATGGGAGTATGTACAGTACAGAGAAGTTCTGAAACCAATCCATCCTTTGTCTTTATTGTTACCATGCTCTTTGATCGAGTTATTCTGCAACCGGTGGAGGATGGTGAGCATAATGGAACTTCATGACAATGTAAATCTTGCTAGTTTGTTAGATTTGTTGTATAATGGAAGTGAAATTATATTCTTATACCCAGGTGTTGCATTATTGGATTATTTTATTAATATATTTCCTGTATATACTCTATTTACGCCGTACTTTTGATAGGCTTGCCACTTTCCGCTTTGTCAGGTTCTTCTTATTCGTTCACAGTGCCTTTTGTGTAGTCTTCGTAACTCGCTTAAAAGGGTAATACTCATATTGCCCTAGGGAAGTGACCCTTCCTTTTCTTTTCTTCCCATCTCTCTCTCTTTTCTTTTCTTTTCTTTTCTTTTTTTTTTCGTTGTAGCAAGTGCGTGAACTCAAGCGAGGAAATGATAGTGGATAGAATAATAAGCAAGCAAGCAAGCCCAATCACCATCTGCTCATTTCTAGGAAAGTAATTTTATCAAAAGTGAGATTAATGCGTAGATTGGTAAACGAACGAGTACCAAAAAAAAAAGTTCTCTGTCAAGACGGATTCAACTATTTACTTTGTTTGCTCCGCGTTATCATCAGCTTTCTTTAAAAATGCCACATCCACTACCTAATAGAATTCGTCTCATGCATCGACAGTCACTGATTCAGTATTGTTCGCAGCAGACCATATCATATCAATAATATTATATTATATCACACCGCGTCGTACCCTCAGGTAACCAAGGTAGGTGTACTGTACATTGCATGTAAACACTAAATCAACAGTCAGAAAAGGTATCAGAATCCGCTCTCCAGTCTCGGCAGGATTTACTATTTACAGGAGTGTGCTCCGTCTGAGGATCAGATGAGATCAGATATCCTCTTGTTTACTTTTTGTCCGTTGTTTCATCCCTTGCTTGATCTTGTCCATTAGGTAGAGTATCAACAGGCTGCATATGTATACCATGAAGTCGTATTATATCAGATCAGATCAGATTAGATGTCACCTGCTTCCGGACAATCGGAATGTTCCAGACAGGAAACATCATTCATCATCATTCATTGATTATTAGATTAGAGAGACTAGACTGATAGCAAGATTCAATGTTACAAGCCAAGCCAAGATTATACCCTCCGCCAGTCGAACTATGTAGTATCTCTCTCTTATTCTCACCGCAGCAAGGGATGATAGACTACATCTTTACCTGTTTTTACGCCGGATCAACTGCACGTGTTGCACAGCCATGCTTGGCGGGAATAGATAGATACTCCATTGGAAATCAGACGCAGATCATAAATCAGGTATTTATCTATGTACAGTACCTACCTGTATGACAGTGTAGGACAGAGTCCTTGCCAAGAGTGGGGGATAAAATAATATTTCACTGCCTGCAGTTACATGTAAATAGTTGCCTAGGTAGTTGCTAATTTGTGGGCTTGCTATTCTTGGCAGGAGGCAGGAATGGTTTGATTGTGAGGGTCGTTCTTGTCTAGAGAGATGTTTGTGTAGAGGAGTACTGCTTGGAAATATATATAATGCTTTACAGCTAAGCTATCTTGATGATCTGCGGACTAGTCAGGGCCCTGCGAATCCCGACGGAGTGAGAAAAAGGAAAAGAGAACAGCAAAAAAAAAGACAAAAGAAAAAGAGGCGAAAAAGCCAAGCAAGCTAAGCAAATTACTACAGCCACGGCATCACCGAAGATCAGCGCAGTAATGTAATACAGAGCAAATTCCCTCAGTCGGGAAGAAACCGGATAGAAACTGGACAGTAGACTGCATACGCAAGTAAGCAGGTACGCAGGCGCAGGCAGTAAGATCATCGCCTTGGCAGGGCACATCAATAATAACTCAACTGAATGTAAGTAAGAAAGGCCTTATGCAGGAGCAGGAATAACAAGGCAAGAAAAGAAAATTAATCGCGCAATAACAGGACTAACTAGGCAGGGACTGCATCTGCTGAGATTTCGTCAGTGTTGGTGTTACCTTATCCTTGCTGTATCTACTGGACTAACTGTAGTAATAACTATGCTAATTTCTGATGTATGCTGACTGTTAGAGGCAGTGTTCCTGTCCAACATAAAAATATGCATTATGACAGAGATAACATGGACTGGCGTGTAGGACGTATTCTACAAGCTTGGTCATGAATGAGAAAAACAAATCATGCAGCCTTATATCACGTATTGTACTCCGTACTGTACAGAACTAAGTCAGTAGCACCCCGCAGCAACGGCGCCATTTCAGCCCTCGATTATCAGTGTCAGAAGACCAGCTAGACCAGCTAGCTAGCTGCCAGCTACGTAGATCATGCAGCTAGCTACGGACGTAGATGCATAACCGCAGTGCGGGATTTTACGTAGTACGACTACATGGATATTGCTTGCAGAGTGAGCGCTGGTAGATGAATGCTACTGCACGAACAGTCATAGACGATGTAGCAGTTATAAGTTATCATCAGCATATAGAACTCAGTGATTTAACTTGAAGTTACTACTGCTGGCGGGTCCAAGTTAGATAATTATTGCACTCACTGTAAGTGGTTACTGCTGTTTTCTCGAAAACAAGAGGCAAGTTCCATAATCTCCCCAGTTTACGTACTCCGTAGATAATATGCCTGAGGATACCTAAGGAATATCTACAATCAATCAATCAAAATTAACTCCTCTGTGGCAGTACTGGTAGCAGTACTCCGTAATTTGCGACAAATAGTTAATGCACACAGATAGCGTAAGCATAGCATAAGTACGGAGTATAGCACAGTATAGCATTAGTTATTTATCCTATTCTATTATGTCAGATCCCATCCCATCCAATCCCATCAATCGTAACCACCGATACGTATCGCATCCGCGAGTATCCGATCGGATCGGTCGGCATGATTACATATCACTCCTCGGCTGTAGCCGTCCGTAACTTAACGATTTTTTTTAACTTTGGCAACAAGTCTGGTACACTACAAACTCCTAGAGGATAATGGACACAGAATAATGGAAAAGGACGGGACGGGAGTTTGTTGGAATTAATTTCGGTTCCGTTCGGTTCCAGTGGCAATCTTTATTGCCTACCTAACTTACTGATAGTGTTGTATTGCTATTAGCCATAATTTATTATTATTATTGTCATCTATCTATCTGTCTGTCTGTGGAAGAATGTCTTGTCAAGAATGTACAGTATCAAATTGTAGCAGCAGCAGCAGCAATATAATAACGCCAAGCATAAAATAAAAACTTCAACTTTGTAACATGCAATTCAATTCAATCAATTCAATGCTGTACATTTTCAGAAATAATGCCATGCATAGCGCTATGCATGGCATTCTTACCCAGATGGGACGGATAGATCTTGTCTTGGATTATTTTTGGTTGGGTCCTGGTCTGGAATGTTCCAGACCGAAAGCCGAGTGGACTATGACTTCCGTATACTCCAGAGTTCCAGAATGTCGGTATGTAGGTAGGCATTATCCTTGCAGTTGCCAAGACATTATTTCTTAAATAATGGGGAGGAATTTCTTGGGGAACAAAGAAAGAAAGTAATGTATGTACGCCCAGGAACAAAAAAAATAATGTGGTCGTATTTGTATAGTATGCAGCTGTACCTAGCTGTGTTACATAGATTGTCGACGCAAGCAAGCAGCAAATCCCGAAGCACGCAAGAAAAAAGGAACAAAATAGGGGACAACATGCTGAGACCACCTAAGGCATGCCTTGACACGTTTTGATGCCTGAGTCTGCAACCGAAAAAAAAGGTGAACTGTGTAACCAGCAACCGAATATTCGCTCTGCTATACGATATGCATTATTATTCATTATTGCGTGTGTAGCAAGTAGGATTTTTATTTTATTTTTTTTCTTTTTTTTTTGTAAAAAAAAAGTAAATAAAAACAACAAGAAACAATAATAATAAGGATCCTTGCTGAGAATTGACCTAGAGAAGTGTTAAAAGGAAAGAAAGGAAAAAGAAGAATCACAGGTTAATCTTTTTTTTTTAAAAAAAAAGTACTCGATAGCAGCGCAGCGCCTCAGAAAAGCATATTTACAGATATAGCAGATACAGCAGTGCAGAAGTAGCAATGTCAGCAATAGCAATACCCTAGCTGTGGGATATAGCGTCGATGACTCGACAACAAAGCAAGTCTTCTTAATCTGGCGCATTTACTATTACTACTATTTTTGCAGCTGTTCTCGAAAGCATAGTATATATACAATTTCTGCTTCTTTCCAGTCTTGATTAATGGATTAATCAATCAATTATTTAATAATAGTATTAATAAGATGACAGGATGATAACAGGATAATTAGTCTACGTCTGACGACTTGACTGATAGAAGAAAGAAAGAAAAAAAGAAAGACTTTCTATCGTAGTATACTCTGTACTGGAATGATAATTACTCTTTTTGTTTGTTCATTAATCAATTGGATGGGCATGTAATCAAATGAGACTCATTCATTTACTTAAATGCTCACTTACTCATGATACCAAACAGGATGATTGATTGATGGCCAATTATCGTCTCTGACAGTAGATACGTACAGTACATAGGAACCTAATAGGTAGGTAGGTGTCTACCCAGCCAGACAGCCTTGACCATGTGATGCGATTAAACTTGATGAAGTCACTTGACTTGACCATCTCAGCCTTATTTGAATTCCCTCTTGTCCTGTCTGTCCAGCCCTAGCAGCCATATTACTTATTCTTCAAACGTAACTGGACAGGAATACTACTGTAGTACCTACATAATTTTGCCCTCGTCTTGCCAATGAGTACATAGGTAGGACATTCGATAATCCCTCTGCTGTCTGCTATGAGAATATTAATTATTCGTTCTTATATATGTCCATGTCCATGTCCATGGAATAATAATAATAATAATAACTCACTACATAGGACCTTACTAAGGGGTAATATTATCGGCTATATCCATTCCTTTCAGTATGCGTCAATAATCAATCGATCGATCAATTAATCAATTAAAGGGTACTGCTCCTACTCCTTACTATACTCCATATATTTATGTATACCATGCCGAGCGAATTCTACGAGTACATCCCTGTTGCTGTGGAATAAGTACCTAAGGTACTTACTACATAGTCCTAGGGGGTAATATTATCTATCGGCATAGGGATATCCCTCTCAGTATGAGTAAATTTAATCAATTAACAAACCAATTAATTAATCAGTCAATCAATTGATACTCCCCTCATCACTCCTTACTATACCCCGTATACTATACTCTGCTGAGCGAACAAATTTTATCATCCCTGCAATGAAATAATACTCCCTATACTCCGTAATAATAACGATAGGGGCCTGACCGATAACTGTGTCTCGCCTCATCTCGGCCCGACCGGGACGAGCGGCCCGGACGGGCAAGTACCTCCGTACGGAGACTACGTACCGTAATGCAAGAAATGCAATACTCCGTACTTTCAACTCCGTACTCCATCCTACGTACGTACGAATAAAACAGAACAAATCGATAAATCGATAAATCGGTTAGATACTCCATAGATAGATCGATAGAGAGACAGGAAGATACCATACCTGATAGATCGATAGATATATAGATAGATAGGCAGCCAACTAGCCAGCCAAGCCAATAGAGCGATAGACTACCTATGACTATGGACTACGTATGGACTATGGACATGCATGCATAATCCTGTATAACATGTGCCGACGGGAACAATAACAGCATCCCATGGCAAGGCCGGAAAAAAATTTTCCAGCTTGTCCAGTCCTCTGTACCTAGGTACCCTATTCCTAGGTAACATGGATGGAGATCCGTAGCTAGACGGCACCTCGAACCATGGATCAAATCAACCATGGATCATACCTAGTTTCTAGAAAGAATCTTTGAAGAAATTTTTTTTTACTCTGTACTTCTTTCTTCTTCTCTCTGGCAACCAACCAGTAAGATGATTAGTTAGAAAAAAATTGATTTTTTTTTGCTGGTTGAACTTGACTTTGCTACTGCTAACCGTGGTAGCACTCCGTAAGGGTCTAAGGGTCTGTCTGCTGTCAGTGTAAGAAACTCAGAGGCATGATTTGCCACTCCCGGATATCGAGCCGATAAAGAGTACTCCGTCCTCCGTACGCAGTAATATCTGGAAGATTATTATTATTATTATTACTTCCACGGCAGTGATCAAGTCTACTTTTTGGACACACTGTACCTAGGTAGATTGACAAGTTGCGTAGTTAGTCGTAGTTTCAGCACGAATACTCGTACTCCGTACGAGTGTGGTACTACACCCCGTACTCGCACTACTTAACCCCTTGAGTAATCTGTATACTGATTACCTAACTCAGACTGCTTGCTAGCGACAACCAAGTCACGCGAGCGCCTGGGAAAATTACCTAGTTCAGTTGGTACAACCCCTCAGGGGACCTAGTCGGGGCTACGTACCCCTCGGGCTACCCCTCGGATAATAGGCACATAACTGGCATAACAAACAAATCAAATATTATTCCTGCTGCGACGCTCGGTAAGAATTATGCCAGCCTGGCCAGCGGCCAGCCAGTCTCCTCCTGCTGATTATTATTATTGTTTGCATAAGGGGCGTACGGTCCGCGCGTCGGGCCCGCTGTGCAGCAGCAGCAGCAGGATTTTCCGCGCTAGGCCGTTTTCGGAGGTGGGTTAGACATGGAAGCGCGCCAACGGCGGCTGTGCGAGGGAAATAAAAAATATCAGTCACAGTCTGGAACAGAATACTATTTTCTTGTCTGGTATTATTAAATAGCACAGACTGTATGAGTATCTCTGAGTACTCTACTCCGTACCCTGTACTGTACTTTCTGTGATAACACTCTCGTCGTAGCGGTGGACCTTACGGCAACGCATTATTATTTTGATGTAATCAGCTTATCAGCCCGCCTGCGAACCCACATGATAGTTATAATTATTGACGATCTACTCCGAAGTTCTAGTGGCGGATTCCCGGCCTGAGGCTACCTAGACGCTAGAGTCTGGTTGCTGCCGCGGCCCACGGCGCACGATGGAGCCCTCATTTTCGAGACGCTTCGCTTGCAGCCAAACAGCGCCAGGAACGGCAATTGAAACAGTCGTCCCAGAGTCCCCACTTGGCCACGACGGGATTCACGAGTGACCAAGCACACTCACCGAGATCCGTAATATTTATTATGCTTCCAGAATAATAATTTTTCCTGCCGGGTGTCACGAAGCGGAAAGCGTTGTCGACGACGATGCTTGCTTGCTTGCTTGCTTGTTCCCCTGGCGAGAGAACGCGCTTTGACAGTTCATGCTGTCGACATTTTTCCCCAGGACTGGGATGCGTACGATCGATCATGACGTCAAGATAATAGCCCCAATAGCGACCCTCCTTGCCTTTCCAGGCAACGAGCATAATTTTCGACCTGCGCACGGGGCTCAGAGGGGTGGGAGCGTCCGACCGTCGCGGCGTCGCCCTGACCGGCGGCCACGGAGCTTCCGCGGAGAGTACAGTACAGAGTACAGAGTACATGGCCTCCGTACTCCAGAATACTGGGCGAGTCAGTTGCCAGAACAGGAACCCGCTGTGCCTGGCCCCATGGCCCAGCTGGCTGCTGGCTGCTCGCCCAAGAGGGAAGCTGATGCAGATTGCGACCTGTGACCTGCGACCTTCCAGAGAAGGGCTCGGTGAGCAGCAGTAGAGAGTAGAGTATGGAGTACGTACTCCGTACGGAGTAATGCTGTATCTACTACAGACAGTACTCTGTAGATGCTGAATCTGAATTCTGACTGTAGAAACCACGCCAAGGATGCCGTATCCCAAATCAAGATTCAAGACAGATGTCACTGTAGCATCTACAACTCCGTACAGATGGAATATTCCATCGAGGATCTATATCCAGCTTGATATCGTCCAGCAGACAGGATAATAAATCAACTGCTATACGGAGCAGTCATCATCATGTCTGTATTGTCCTGTTCTGCTGTCCATTTCCACCAGTGGCACCTTGCCTGCAGGCCGGCTGGAGCGAACCTTATTATATGACCACTGCTGAATTGTATCCTGCCTCTTCGGCCCTGTCTTGATTAGGCCACGTTGTAACTCCTACGGAGCCCGATTGCTGCCGTCACCGTGCCGTCCTCTTCGGCATCCGCGTCCAGACCACCAGACCGCGGAACGGCAAGTCGGGCGGCATCGCCCCGATGACCAGCCCGTGTCCAGTGTCCACAGATACCAGTCCTGAGTCGACGCAAAACCCGGAATGCCTATCCTAGTTTGTCCCGTGGTATCAATGCCATGACAATAATAATTGTCTCATCAGGCTGCTTTCCCCCACGGACGATCAATCGTTGTAGTCCGTAGGCAACTATCGTCTGGACGTGTAAGGGTCACCGCATCGTTGTTCGTCAGGGCAGCAGCTGAGCAACATGATCACTTTCACTGATCACACGCTTTGATGGGGGCCGCTGGCTGCTGGCCGCTGGCCGCTGCAGAAGCACGGGCGCATCCCCAGACGCCGTGATGATGACGAGCAGGCTGGGCAGGCCGCCGGGCGACCGTTGGCAGATCACAGCCTGGGCGGACGTCACTGCACGAAGACAAAAAATAATAATCGCTTCCACCAAGAATGAAGACAGTAATCATTATCTACTCCGTACAAGAATTACAGAATACAGGCTCTACGCAGTGCTCTGATCTGTCTGATTATGCAATTTGTCCAGGCTTATCGCGATAAATACCGCAGGTCGGAGGGGCTCCGATCGATGCGAATTCACTTACGGAGTATTCGTAATTTGTATATACCGAGTGAGGCGAATATTCGATCGTGCATCTGCGTCCGTCGATCATCGCCTTCTGGGCCTTCCTTTCTGCGAGATTTTCCAGATAGGTCCTGATGATACGGTCGCGAAACGCGCAGCCCAGCCATCCCACGATGGGACAGCTGCAGGAGCTTCCCCAGATAGCAGAGCTAAAACGGAGGTCATAGAGAGAGCTCCGATCATCTAGAATGACTGCTGCTGCACGCTCTCGTTGGCTGCTGCGGCCGCCACGTTCACGACGAGCGTCCTCTAGCCCCGACAGGCAGCCAGTCAGCGCGCGCCGGAGAATCCACTGAGGTTTAGTAATGGTTCTAGTCAGCTAGCGGAAGCATCGAAACAAATGCCATGCCTGATGTATGCTTAGTCGGGGGAGTCCCTATCGTAATCGACGAACCGCACGCACGACGCTGACGGCCACCCCGGCTTGACCCGGTCGCATCGACTTGATTTGAGTATTGATCGTCTCCCCCATCTGAATCAGCAGGCGTATTGCTGTGTAATGAGCATTATTGCACGGTCGAACCGGTTAAGACGTGCAACCGGGACCGGGTCAGGAGCTGGAACCTGTAAAAGTGAAAAACTGACAGAGTACGGAGTCAGCTGGCTGGACAGAGGACTCCGGAGTAGGGATCGCATGGGGAACAAAACTTGGCCCGCCAGCAGCAGGCATGCGGTTCAGCCTTGGCGGACTCGTCGACTGGACGGATTTGGAATCGGGAGGGAGATCTGAGATGGCACAGATGGCAGCGAAGGAAGCAGCTCTATTTTGTAGCTTTGTTCCCCGTGGAGAGCGATGCTGAGGACGAAGATCACGGTGATTCAAGGATAATAATAGGCACGGCTGTCTGATCTGTGCTGTCGCATGGAGGCCAAGTGCAGCTGCCCGGCGGCCGCCCCTTACGTTACCTCGCAGCACGAGCAGCGGCGGTGGCAAGGCGGCATCACGGGAGCAGAACTGCCAGAAACAGGCGTGCTTCAGCCGCAGAAGACCTGCATAAACGTGCGAGCAACGCACAGTGATGATGATGATATTCACGACTTGACGAGCAGCGCGTCTGTTGCCTCTCAGAGGGGACCTCTTTTTTCGTACCGCTGGGCCGTTGCCGGTGGCCCGCTCCGGGGGGAACACGCTCGCCAATCGCCTCGGAGAAACGAAAAATCGCGCATCCAAACACGCTAAATCGCTTCCACTTGGGACGCCCCGGATGGAGAGTAGATGGAGACGAGAGGGGCGAATCGGCACGCTGTGCCGGCTGGACGAATCCTGCAGTTGATGCTGGACGGAGTAGTATTCATATGGTGTTCTACGGAGTATTGCGTTATTCTAGTCTATGATACTGTACTATGCTGAGGCTGTCCAGGCTGTTCGGCCCGGACGGCGAGAGCAGTCGAGCTGTAGAGGAGAGCTACCTAGTACCTATCGATCCGGCTGTGTATACTCTGTTCAGGCATTCTCTACTCCGGAGTACTCTGTAGAAAGCGGCGACAAGAAAATTCTTTCGCCGACGGGGCGAGTCGCCCGAAACGGCATCGCGCGGCGCCGTATTCGGAAAGCCGGGCCAGGCCCGATCGGGCAAGCGCGCGGACTGCAAAACAAACGCAAAAAACCAAAAAAAACGCCCGCCCAAAGCAGCAAGGCCGTCCACGCCCCATCTGGTTAAATAGACCTGCGCCGCCCGCCTCTGCCTCCCTCTCTCTCCTTCTCCTCTCCCATAGGAATTCCATCCCCTCGCCATTCTGCCTGTGTGTCCCGTCCGCTCAATCGCTCCTTCAGTGGGTTCCCACACGCTGGTGAGCCTTCGCACCAACAGCAACAATGGCGGAGCGGAGGATCTCCTATGCTCCCGACGTGGAGAATGGCGACCACCCACGCAATGCCCCCGACATCAACGACTCGACCGCCCAGCTGGACGAGTACACTGCCCTGAACCGCTACATCTCGACCGCCCGTGAGCGCCGCCGCGGCTCGACCTCCTCTGCCGGCGAGGCCTACGACAATGCCAAGTCCAAGGGCAAGCCCTGGTGGGCGTTCTGGCGCTCTGCCGGCGACGGCTTTGGCGGCGAGGGCCAGTTCGTCGCCCCCGACGAGTGGCTCGACACCGACATCCGCGCCGGTCTGAAGAGCAGCGACATCGAGCCGCGCCGCAAGAAGTCTGGCTGGAACGAGCTGGTGACGGAGAAGCAGAACTGGCTCATCCAGTTCATCGGCTACTTCCGTGGTCCCATTCTTTATGGTTCGTATTAGCCCGTGGTTCCCCCCCCCCTTCTCCCGTGCGATGAGATCGCTGACCGTGGTTCGCCTGCAGTGATGGAATTGGCCGTCATCCTGGCTGCTGGTCTGCGTGACTGGATTGACTTTGGTGTGATCATCGGTATTCTGATGCTTAACGCTATTGTCGGTTGGTACCAGGAGAAGCAGGCGGCCGACGTTGTCGCCAGCTTGAAGGGTGACATTGCCATGCGCGCCTGGGTTATCCGTGACGGCCACGAGCAGGAGATCCTCGCTCGTGAGCTGGTTCCCGGTGATATCGTAAGTTTCGGCCCGCCGTCGTCCGTGGATCTTGCTAATTGAAGTGATAGGTCATTCTCGAGGAAGGTCACGTCGTCCCCGCTGATGTCCGCCTGATCTGCGACTACAACAAGCCCGAGAACTTCGAGCTCTACAAGCAGCACCTGGCCAGCCTGGGTGACGACACCCTCAAGGAGAAGGAAGATGAGGACGAGGACGACCGCGAGCAGCACCTGGGCCACCCCATCGTTGCCGTCGACCAGTCCGCCATCACTGGTGAATCCCTGGCTGTCGACAAGTACATGGGTGACACTTGCTACTACACCACCGGTTGCAAGCGTGGCAAGGCTTTCGCTGTCGTGACGGCCACCGCCAAGCACTCCTTCGTCGGAAAGACCGCCTCGCTGGTGCAGGGTGCCAAGGACCAGGGTCACTTCAAGGCCATCATGAACTCCATCGGTACTACCCTGCTGGTTCTCGTTATGTTCTGGATTCTCGCGGCATGGATTGGCGGTTTCTTCCGTCACCTGCGCATTGCCCTCCCCGAGGACTCCGACCGCAACCTGCTGCACTACACCCTGATTCTGTTCATCATTGGTGTCCCCGTCGGTCTGCCCGTCGTCACCACCACCACCCTGGCTGTCGGTGCTGCCTACCTCGCCAAGCAGAAGGCCATCGTCCAGAAGCTCACTGCCATCGAGTCTCTGGCTGGTGTCGACGTGCTCTGCTCGGACAAGACTGGTACTCTGACCGCCAACCAGCTGTCCATCCGGGAGCCCTACGTTGCTGAGGGTGTCGATGTCAACTGGATGTTCGCGGTCGCCGCCATTGCCTCGTCCCACAACGTCAAGAACCTGGACCCCATCGACAAGGTCACCATCCTGACCCTGCGTCGCTACCCCAAGGCCCGTGAGATCCTGTCCCGCAACTGGGTGACTGAGAAGTTCACTCCCTTCGACCCGGTGTCCAAGCGTATCACCACCGTCTGCACTTGCGATGGCGTCCGTTACACCTGTGCCAAGGGTGCTCCCAAGGCTATCCTGAACCTGACTCAGTGCTCTGAGGAGGAGGCCCGTCTCTACAAGGAGAAGGCTGCCGAGTTCGCTCGCCGTGGTTTCCGTTCCCTGGGTGTCGCCGTTCAGAAGGAGGGTGAGCCCTGGCAACTGCTGGGCATGTACCCCATGTTCGACCCGCCTCGTGAGGACACTGCCCACACCATCACCGAAGCCCAGAACCTTGGTCTGTCCGTCAAGATGTTGACTGGTGACGCCATTGCCATTGCCAAGGAAACCTGCAAGATGCTGGCCCTGGGTACCAAGGTGTACAACTCGGAGCGTCTGATCCATGGTGGTCTGACTGGTTCTCGTGTGCACGACCTCGTCGAGCGTGCCGACGGTTTCGCCGAAGTCTTCCCCGAGCACAAGTACCAGGTCGTCGAGATGCTGCAGCAGCGTGGTCACCTGACTGCCATGACTGGTGACGGTGTCAACGATGCTCCTTCTCTGAAGAAGTCTGACTGTGGTATCGCCGTCGAGGGTGCCACCGAGGCTGCCCAGGCTGCCGCCGATATCGTCTTCCTGGCCCCTGGTCTGAGCACCATCGTCGACTCGATCAAGGTCGCTCGTCAGATCTTCCAGCGTATGAAGGCGTACATCCAGTACCGTATTGCCCTTTGCTTGCACCTGGAGATCTACCTGGTCACGTCCATGATCATCATCAACGAGACCATCCGCGCCGACCTGATCGTCTTCATCGCCCTGTTCGCCGACTTGGCCACCATTGCGGTCGCGTACGACAATGCCCACTACGAGCAGCGTCCTGTCGAGTGGCAGCTGCCCAAGATCTGGGTCATCTCCGTCGTGCTGGGTGTCTTGCTGGCTGCCGGTACCTGGATCATCCGTGGCACCATGTTCCTGTCCAACGGTGGTGTCATTGAGAACTGGGGTAACCCGCAGGAGATTCTGTTCCTGGAGGTTGCTCTGACGGAGAACTGGCTGATCTTCGTCACTCGTGGTGGCAAGACCCTTCCCTCGTGGCAGCTGGTTGGTGCCATTGCTGGTGTCGATATCCTGGCGACCCTGTTCTGTGTGTTCGGTTGGCTTTCTGGTGGCTACCCGGAGCAGACCAGCCCGCCTGACCCTGCGCACTTCTCCGACGGTCCTACCAGCATTGTCACGGTGGTTGTCGTGTGGGCCTACTCTCTGGGTGTGACGATCATCATTGCCATGGTGTACGCGATCCTGACGGACATCCCGTGGTTGGACAACCTGGGTCGGTCTTCGCGCTCCAAGGCGGACACTCACCTGGAGAACCTCATCGGCCACCTGTCGAAGCTGGCCATTGAGCACGAGAAGGATGAGCACACCGGCCGGTCCCGCTACGTCCTCACGACTCGCGCTCCTGAGGAGGAAGATGACGAGTAAAACACCATAAATGTATGACTGGCACGGGGGTGGTTATTTGCCTTCCGTTCACTTAATATTTTCCTTTTTTTTTCTTTTTCTTTTTGTCTTTTTATCTCTTTAATTTTTTTCCCGACATATGCTGGCAACATGTTTTTGTAACAAGATCCAGCCCCAGAAACACACAGATACACAGACACAGACACACACAAACAGACTTGAATTACTGTTTTAGTGTCGTGTTAACATACCATACCATAGATCTTAGTGTATATCCGACCTTGGTCATAGAGATTGGACTTTTCTTTCTTCTTAACTAATGTATGTATGTATTTAAATTGTAGACTGAATGTAGATTTAACTTGTAGGTGTATACAGAGTATACAGAGTACTAGGTTTGTATATTGGGTGTGTATACTAGGTGTTAGAACGGTGGCATGTCAGTATATAGTTATAGTACGGTGTGGATGGTGGATATAGTGGATATTAGTACTCCGTACAGCGTACTATACGATACTATCCCCATATCTACATCTATACCTATATCAGTTTTCTAAACACCTAGTCGTAAATGTAAGTAAGTGAGACTAGACCAGTCTGTGCAGAGTAGAACTCTGTACGGAGTAAATACGTAATCTGTAGCGGTATTATATAGCATTTTGCAGGCTGTGCGTCTACCTATGGCCGAGTCTTCTTTCATCTTTTCCTTTCAGATGATATACCCCCACCTGATTCTATTCTTACGAAGTAATGACAACAGAACTATAACCACGGCATCCAATCAATCCACCCAACATTCCCAAACTCTCCCTTCTCATTCTGAAAGACCTTCGCCGGCGAATCGTACGCCGCAGACTGCGCATCATCCAGGAGGGTGTCAACCTTCCCACTCACCCTCCCCGTACGATTAAACCCCGGGCCATACGTCTTATACTCCGCCATGAGCGTAACATTCGGCTCGTAACGACCTACCCCATCGACAATCCAATCAATATACCCTGACGGCAGAATACTACCATCCTCATACGTCCGCGCAAAGATGGAGCGGTGCAGGCTATTCCACGGCCTTCCAAGGGCGCATTTGTGCCGTATGGCCTCCGCGACGGTAGCGTTGGCGGCAGTGATCCGCGAGTCGACGATGTATACCCCGTATTTGTTGGGAAAGGAGGTTGTGTTTGTCCCCTTCCAGGCTGTTATTCCCCCGCCGCAGTTGCGGAGGAGGAGATGGGAGGATTGCAGCCAGGCGGTGCCGAAGCCGTACAGGAAGTCTGTTTGGCCTGCGACGATGCTGGAGTAGATGTATGCGTTGCCGTGTTTGCCGATGTAGACCTCCTGTCGTCAGTACACATACACACATACACAGACAGTCAATTGTGAGGGCTAGGTAGGTAGGGAGGGGGGGGGGCTACAGTATCCTGAAACGAATAAAACCCGCAATAATAAAACCCGCCATTCGCATAGCTCAGACTGAGCGCCAGCGCCGGTCCAGCAGAGTACTCAGAGAACACATTCCGGAAATCGATATTGTAAGCCCGGAAATCGCGGTTGCCGAACGGTGTGTCTGCTGGGACGGGGTACCCCGTTGGCCCGGACCCGGTCAGACTGGCCTCTAGTGTCGGCGCGACGGTTAGCACGCTCGTGTAGGCGTTGTCTGCGTACGTGCCATTGTTGGCTGCGGCCCAGAAGACGGTGACTTTGTTCTGGCTTGCGTCTGTGGGATGGGAGGTTTGCCCCAGCAGCGTGACGGGCCCGGAGCGCGTGATGTTTAGCTGTTCGGTATAGTTCCCTGCTAGGATGAGGATGGTCTGCGACGAGTTGTCGTTGGGGAGAGAGTCGATGGCAGACTGGATAGAGGTGAAGTGTGCCCGAGGATCATTTTTGTTGTTGCTGACGATTATGGTGCCGTTGGGGCAGGAGGTTAGGCTCGTTTGGCAAGACAGGCGTGATGTGCCAGCTGGGAATTGTGTTGGCGTGGAGTGTGAGAGATGGAGGAAGGGGAGTAAAGCCCAGAGATAGATGAGAGACTTCATCCTGGTATTGCATTCTCAGATGACTGTATAGGAGGTTACATCTCAGAGTATTTAGTTTAAATATATCTATCTATCCATCTAGTCTATCTATTAAGCAAGCCACTAATTAGCTATGTTGATAGCAACTACCCCATAGTATATTCTTTACCCCGTACGGAGTAGTATTATTTATTCTACCTAGGTATATTGATCCAATCTGGAGAAATGGAGAAATTGCGGGGAACCTACTCTAATCTAACTCATCAAACTCCCCCCACACAGAAATCATGCTATTGGACAAGAGTATTCCTAAAAGCCAGGCTATCGCATTCTTACTCCGTACTTGGTGAGGACTTGGTCAGCCGGAGAAATCATCTCCACCTGTCGGATGTTGTCTTTTGTGTTTGGCGGTGAGACTAGATAGAATAGACTAGAATGTATCTGGATAGGTAGGTAGGTAGGTAGCTAAGGTAGGTATAGAAAGGAGGGTTGTTCTGTAGGGGGAATTGATGGTTTATTTTCTATTTTCTAGGAGATGTACTGTACATGCATACATGATACATGTGTGTAGACGAGTATCTGTAAGGAATTTAAGGTTTGCTGGATTGCTAACCTGTACAGTACAGTATGTATAGTAATAGTTTAGGTACGTGAAGAGTAATACTCATTACATAGATGTCCTATGAAAACCAAAAAAAAAAAAGAAAAAGAAAAAAGAAAAAGAGAAAAAAGAAAAAAGAAAATAGAAAATAGAAAAGAGAAAAAAGTGCCATGGTTTGTTTCCATCAAATGAAATCTCCTACCCATCGGATTTCGACTTCTCCTCGCCAGCCGGCGGAGCAATGGGCTTATCCTCGACAGTAACGACCTCAGACACAGCATCTACAGGCTGAAACCCATCAGCCATCAATTTAACCTTGATGCGGAATTTCCCAAGTTGAGTAAACCTAAACTGCGACAGCGCAACGCATCGCGATCGAGGAGCGGATGGGGCCGGAAACCAGCGTTCTCCATCTTGAGGAGGCGTGTATGCAAATCCAGACGTCGTGTAGGTTTCACTGCCGTCGGGGAGAAGCTCGACACAAAGCTTATACGGTACGCGCAGTGGGAGGGTATCGCCCATGGTGGAGTCGATTAGGAGCGTTGGGACCATTGTGGCTCCTACGGGGATATTTTCGAGAAGATGGTGGAATTTCATTATCAATTCGCCTTTGTTGGGTTCGGTGGTGTCTGGTTGTGCCTTTTGTTATGATGTCAGATTTTTGAATTGACGGATGAACTCTGCTGGAGGTAAGGTCAGTTTGTTGAGCCTGGCGTATGTATGTATGGGACTTTTCCTGACTCACCTGTTGCAGATCTCGTCTAGTCAAGAAAGTAACTATATGCCAGACAGGATTTAAGCAATATAGTGTAAGCGATTTCTATCTATCAAGTGATGTTAGGACTTGAGGGAATTCTGAGAAGGCATAACTCAAGTTTTTTTTTTGTAAGACAGGATTACTCATGGAAGAGTCATTTGTGGCTATTCATGTAGGGTCTGTGATATTGTTGAGTCAGAGGCACATATTCACTTGCATTAGCTGTGGAATTGTATTTTTGCCAGAAGACAGTATTCTGTCGATGGACAGGATACAATCTGAGTAATAACTAAACTCCTAGCTTGTCAGAAATAAATATCATGGCTAGAAGAACAATCATGAGAATATAGCGATTATGCTGCAGTCGATGGGTGCTATTCCCTTCGTTGTCTCGATAAACCTGGATGGTGAGGTCGCTATATTTATACAAAATTACCATTATCAAGATATTGGAATAGAATATTTAGAGGAACTGATTAAATTACTAGTCTCACTCGGACATGAATAACCAAAAATGGAATAATAGATCAAAGGAATATAGAAGAAGTGAAAATAACCATGTAGATAAAAAAGATCGAGAATTGCTCATTGACTCATACATGTATATGAAGAAGAAAGGGACTGGTTATAACAGTCCAGAAGAAAGAAACTCAAAGAAAGAAATGAAAGAAATGAAGTAAAATAAAATAAAATAAAATAAAATAAATGACGACTGTACTCCCACACAAAGAACTCAGATTAGACCGTCATCTACTTGTCGACTTCGTCTGCAGCTTCGACTTCGTCTGCATCTTTGACGGTAATGTTCTCGAACAGTTGATACGCTTCGTAGTCAAATGTTTCGCCCGTGTCCGATGCAACAAAACAGCGGACAAGAACAAGGACATCAAAGGTTCCTGTGACTAGCGCGTCGCCATCCTCGCGGTGGAAGTGGCAGTCGTACAGCCAGAAGGTTCCTTCGCTTCTGTTTTGGTCGCGGAAATCGATTTTGCCTGCGCCCTGGTACTTGAATCGGGGAACGTCTAGGTACAGAGCGGTCAGTATCAATCGAAGCGTACAGGATCTGGTGAGAAGAATGGTCGCAGGAAGAATAAGATCTATTACCACTCTGTTGTGGGTTTATGTCTTCGAAATAACAATCATGAAATGAGACAGTATGAATGGAGAGCCTGTTCTGTAATTCCTTTCCTGAAAAGAAGAGAAGAAGAAAGAAAAAAGGACATTGAGGATTCCATGCTTGATGCCATTTATAAACCACGATTTACTCATATTTGACTCATGGCTAGTCATCAGATTCAGTCATATTATATCCAGTCATATCGAGGGGAATATTACCTGTAGAGAGGCATTGCAAGTCAAAGGAGTCATATTAATGTTAGTCATACACACATGGTCCTTCGGTCAACAGCACAGCGGTACAATTAGCAGTGGTGAAGGAGTAGGTGCAAATCTAGGGCAAAGCAGGATGAAAATTTTCTGCTAGAAATTAGTGTAGTGTTTATAATACCATACCAAGTGGAATGTCGACTTTGCAAAATATTTCGTTTCATGATATTCCAGTCTGCGAGAACGCTGTAGGATCCTGTAGTTGTCAGTTTTATCAATAGACATTATGGAGTCATCAATTTGACGGTTGACCATAAACTAGAACCTCAGGCTGGACAAAATAAATTTTAAAACGATCGACGTGACTCCATCTGACATCTCTTGGAGTAGATGACAAGTGTGAGTTATCCTATGGAATGAAGACTGCTTATGTTTAAGTCCTGGGATAGGGCTAGTCCATCGCTCCTTCCTTCCATCGCAGTCCCTCGACATTGTCCAGTTCTCTCCTTCTTCTTGTAAAAGACAACTCTCCCTCTCACCATGACGGCTTCCTCAGAATCCCCGATCGATGAGACATCTTCCCAAATTTCGTCGGATTCAACCGATTCATGTCTTACCACACCTGACCCCACAATCATGGCAGGGTTCTGGGGCGAATTACTCGCCTCTGAGATTTACCTCCTTGTATGTTGCTAGTCAGGTAGTCTACCGCTACTAAAGTTGACATGATTTCTTGCAGGAACAATGGAATGCCTCGTCCAGCGAGAGTCCTATTGCGCAGCGAGACCGACTCTTCCGTGACTATGTCCAGATGGGTGTTGCTGGTCGGTGGGTGAGTGCCCATTTTATCTACATGCTGGAGGAGATCCTGCTGACTTTCCAGCGTTATCATCAAGCTGCCGAGTCAGGGGATTATGAGCGACCAACTGTGGACCAGATCACGCTCCTGGAGGGGGTCCGAACAGTCGAACAGCGCGCTACCGCCATGCTAGTCGCGCGCGGTCATCACCGTGCGTGGCTGCGCATCGACTATGAAGCAGAATGGCAGCCAGATCCGAGACGAAATCCCATGGACGAGCACACGGAAGACGTCCTCGCGAGAGCAACGAGCAATAACCATACAAAAGTCGATTTCCTGTTCCTAAATGACCGGGATCTATACGCGTACAAGGACTGGCATGAACTGTTGACGTGCATCCCTGAGGTCCTGGACAGCCACATGGGTCCCAAGATGCCATGGCAATACCGTCAGAAGATCAATGAAGTGAAGACAAAGGCAATGAACGACTGTCAGATGAGCTCAGAGGATATGCATGAATATATTCGAGCAGACGGGCATTGGGCATGGGTGACGGGCATCCTCTGGGTTCATGACAAGAAGACAACGCAGTCCGGGGATATCAATCTGATTTGGATGGACGAGTATGGACGGGCAGTAAGGGAGGCCCGGTTAGGTTCTGAGCTTGCGCTTTGTTTTGACTTTCCAAGCCCTGATATGAGGAATGCATGGTGGACGATGGCGAAGGAGGGAGAAAAGTACGAGGGTGGACAGTGGCCAGAAACGTCGGTGGATGCACTGTACTCTGGTGACATCCTGGCCAGGTCCTATCTTCAGAACTAGCATTACTTGACTGATGGTTATTCATACGGCGATTAGGTTTGTTCGATGAACATGGAGCTATGACGGCTATTCTCATCTGAGATACCTCTAACACTCTTGGTCTCGTTCTTCAATCCATTGATGAACTATCACGTATATAGAATACAGGTACGAGATGTCAAAGAATTGCTATCCCATTGCCTTTACTTCTAAGAGCGTCTCCCTGGAATACATTATTTAAGAACGAGCGTAAGTCCAGGTGACAGCTAATTCGATTTACCAGATGACAGAGCTCACACAAACACGACGCTATTTCTCAAGGTGCCGATCTTGCTGATCGAAACGTCCATCTGTGTGCCCGGAACGAGATATCGAGGCGGGTCCAATCCTGCGCCAACTCCTGCAGAAGACAAACAGAAATGATCAACAAAGATTCCAGGTTGATATAATTGACTGTGAGTTTACCTCCCGGCGTCCCCGTCATGATAACACTCCCCTTCTGCAGCGTCGTCCCCTGCGACAAGTACGAGACGAGATAGGCACAGTCAAACAGGAGATCAGCCACGCTCTCACTCTGCCTCAGCTCGCCATCGACCCTTGTCTCCAGACGCAGCTCTTTCGGATCTGGGATGAGCGCCCGCGACACCAGACACGGCCCCAGAGGCGCAAACGTGTCGAAGCCCTTGGAGAACCCCCACTGCGGCACGCGGCCGGCCAGCGCGGGATCGCGCTGCAGCTTGCGTGCAGAGATGTCGTTGCCGACGGTGTAGGCTGCGATGTAGGAGAGGGCTTGGTCGATAGGGACGTTTTTTGCGTCGCGGCCGATGATGAGGCACTAGAATCACAATATCAGTCGTCTGGCTGTCTATCTGTCGAGACAGGTAGTTTTACCAGCTCTCCCTCATAATCCGCCTGGTCGTCCTGCGCAATCTTGGGAATCTCCACGGGAGCATTGTGATCGTGGACCGTCGTGCTGGGCTTGAAGAAGATGGACGGGAAAGGAGGGGGCGATCTCCCTGCTTCCTTGACTGGTGAAAACAACCATATTAGCAAATACATACATATATAAACAGATAGGGAGAAAGAGAGATGAACTATGTCTCGCATAATTCAACCCCACACACCGCAGAATCGGCACGTCGTCGCTCGTCAGCGGCCCGAGGATCTTTCGCACCGTGACGACCTCATCCGTCAGATGCGTCTTGCCGCTCGTGTCGAAGATGTCGTCTCCGGCGAGGACGCGGGCTTGTAGTGAGTCTGCTTCCGTGATGAAGCCTAGATCTAGTTCTGTGTTGTTATTGTTGTCCGGGGTGACGGGCTCGCCGCGGAGGATGCGGCCGTCTGTGGCTTCGAAGCGGATTAGGCGTGTCCAGGGGAGGGTCATTGAGGATGGAGTAACGATGAATGAAGAGTAGTTCGTTTACTAGTAGATTGTGTGACTCATAAGTATTGATAGAGAGTAGTATATTATTTATTGCAGTCTTGTATGTAGCTCAAGAAAAGTGGAATTCATCGCGGAAAGATCGGGTATATGCCGGAAGGAAAAATATATACAGCAATCAGTCAGCTTAACCGGTGATCAGCGACTATTTCCGTAGGAAACAAAGTGTCAGTCATTATTATGCTGAAGCTAGAAATAAATAGAGATATTCCATGGAGAGATAACCATTGAACGAAGTAATTATGCAGGATCTTAAGTCCAAGATTAGGTATAGAACTGTCGTACCCTAACTGGGAGCCGAAGTGACAAGAAATGGAAATTCTCTCTTTCCCTCTCGTGCTTTCTCTGATGTTTTTTATATTTTCTATTTTTATTTTACAAACTGCTTTTCCTTTTCTGCCCCATCCACGCACGATCAAATTCCCCCCTCGCATCATAACCGTAGCACCACACCTGCGTCGTCGGATCACTCCACTGATTCGGACTGTGCGAGAACAAACGCCCCTCGACCTCCGGCATCATGGCCCGATCCCGCACCTGCTGCAGCGGGCCATCCGCAAAGTGCCACAGCTGGCCATTGAGCAGGCTGGCCTCCTGCATCTGCGTCGTTCGCTTCTGTCGTACTCTTTCGAAGATGGATAGCGCGGTGGGAATGTGTTCGCGGACGCGGACCTTGGATAGTGAATGGGCGAGGGCTACGCCATCTTCGACGGCCATGGCGGCGCCTGCAGCACAGTACATGTGGTTAGCTGCTGTTTCCAGATGGAGTTGGATATGGCAGACCTTGAGACATGTATGGAACCATTGCGTGAGCTGCATCGCCCAGGATGACCAGCTTTCCTGACACCCACCGGTCCAGTGGTGTCCCGCTGAGAAGAGGCCATTTTAGGGTCTTGTCGACCATTGCAATGATCTTCGTCAGTCTAAATAACATCAGTAAGGTCCGTGGGAGAAGTACGTAGTATTAGATCTGGCATACGTTGGATCCCAGCCACGGAATTCAGCCTTCATGTCTTCCAGAGCTCTGCTTTGATCCCAACCGGATGGATCGGTGTCATCCGGGTGAGAGAGCACCAGGTTGAAGGTCTTCCCTGCTCCAATCGTGTACGTCATGACATGTCGCTGGTCACCGATCCTGTGTCGCTATCAGCACACTCTCTTTGCTGTGTCTACGAAGAATCGAGACCAACCAGATGTTTAGGGCTGGCTCTTGGAGCAAACTGCGTATCTCGGGATCACGCTTCAACCGGTCCACTTCTACCGTCGATCGATAGGCTGCGAACCCGGTTCTCCTCGGCGGCTGATCGTTGCCCTCGAGGACGATTCGTCGGGCTATCGACTTGACGCCTTGATAATATCATCGTTAGAAAAAGAAAAATACTGAGGTTCGACACACACACCATCTGCTGCCACGATCAGGTCCGCCGAAACAGATGTCCCATCCTGAAACGTGACACTGGGACGATTTGCGTCATAGTCGACGACCCTAGAATCCAACCGCACCGTCACTCCCAGGTCAATCGCCCTACGATACAGCGCCGTGTGGAAGTCGGCGCGGTGGATCACATAGTAGGCCGCGTGGTATGTCTGACGAAAGTCCGGAATCAGCCTGGTATGCCCGATGACCTGGCCGTTCTCCCAGCGGCGGAAGAAGATTCCTCGAGGCTCAGTCACGTAGTCCTGGAGGTAGGGCTCCAGGCCGAGGTCGACGAGCAGGCGTGTCGAGTTGGACGGGATCTGGATGCCTGCGCCGACCTTTCGACTCGTATCAGCTTCCTTGCTGTTGTCAGGATAGACATTAATTGTCGATGTATGTCCATACCTCGCCCAACTGCGGCGTCTGCTCGTATACAGTCACACTGTGACCATGCTGTGCGAGGGCAATGGCTGTCGCCAACCCTCCCAGCCCCGCGCCAACGACTATGATCTTTAAACGAAGGGCATCGTTGGCAGGAGCAGCTGCACGATTCGTCCTGGACTGCAGAAAATAGAGACAGTTGGTAGGGTATGATGGCGTCTGCGAACAATCAGAAGAAGTCAACAGGGAGACAGCGATGCCTGACTGACCTGGAAGATGGATGCTTTCAGTGGCGTCTGCGAGCCATTGGCCAGCCCATTGTGCTTTGCGGCCATCTTCTTTCCTGGAATCTATCGTGAAGTACGTATTTCCTGTCTGGTTGCTTTTTGCATATAAAATACACACATCTTGGTCACACTCAGCGGTGCTTCCGGTGCTTCCCCGATCCTTCCGCGGCGCCTGATCGCCTCGGCTGTTCAACGCGAGCAATGAACGAGATAAACTGTTGCTAAATATCAGTGCAGCGTGGGATTGAGTAATTCTCATAATCACAGATCTTCAACTCCTGCATTGATCTATCTCTGCGCATGACGAACACCATGACCCCTTCCATCGACAACCACTCACCCAGCAATGGCGAGATCACAGAGGAGCAGCTGCTCGAAGAAGTGCGGAAAACCAACACGCTCCCGCTGTGGACGCAAATGACGCGTCTGAATCCCCCCGAGCCGAATCCCATCTGCGTTCCGTTTGTGTGGAAATACAAGTTCATCCGGCCCAACCTGCTCACGGCAGGGAAGCTGATCACGGAGAAGAAGGCGGAGCGACGCGTCCTGATGCTGGTGAATCCTGCACGAGGTATGCAAGAATCGCTGCTCCAGCAAGTAACACAACGTATTTAACGATTCCATGCAGAGGCCCCCTACACAACCGACACGCTGTACGCCGGTCTCCAGCTGGTCATGCCGAACGAAACCGCCCCGGCGCACCGTCACACAGCGTTCGCGATGCGCTTCATCATCGAGGGTAACGGCGGTTTCACGGCCGTTCATGGTCGCCGGATTTGCATGCAGCAGGGGGATGTGATCCTGACTCCCACTTGGAACTACCATGACCACGGCAAGGACGGATCGGGCCCCATGATCTGGCTGGATGGCTTGGATCTGCCGAATTTCCGCCACTTCCCCGTGCATTTTGTCGAGCATTACGCTCAGCCGCGGTACCCAGCGGAGGACGTTGACAGCGAGCAGTCGCCCCTGGTTTTCCCCTGGGCGAAGATGAAGGCGGAGCTGGATAGTGCTGATGAACCATGGGTGACATGCCGCTATTTTCGATCGGACGGTCATGAAGGTATGTGATGGACGAACACTCTGTACAACGTCTAAACTCTCTGACACACCCCAGTTAGCAGAATCCTCGGCGGCAGTGCCGAGAGAATCAGCCCGGGATGCTCCTCGCCCCGTCGGCGGGAGACCACATCGGCCGTCTATCATGTCGTCTCCGGGAGCGGCTATTCCGTCATCGGCGAAACGAAATTCTCCTGGGAAAAGGGCGATACATTCTGCGTGCCGGCTTGGTACCCATACGAGCATTTCGCGGATCCGTCCGAGACGGTGTACCTGTACCGGTTTGATGACCGGCCGATGATTGAGGCGTTGGGATTCTATCGGTCTGAGGGGATGGATCCGGAGAGTTTGGTGTCGGAGTAGTGAACCAGCTAGCTGTCGCTTTGAGAGCATGTTTGTCAGTACTGCTTGCTTTACTGTAAATGGTGGATATGTGGACTACATATATGTACTGTCAGGACCTGTCTCAGTGTCGAACCAGTCTGAGAATTGAACGATTTATACGTTCGCCATATATCATCCCAATACATGTACTAGGACACAATTCTATCAGTAATCACTATTTAATAATTAAAGGAAACACTCAGTCAAGGAAACACTGAGTAAAGGAATCCTCGTAGGGCATGGTACGCTGCTGTCACGTGAGGTCCCGTCCATCCGATCTTTCCCCGACGATCTCCCAGATTCACTCGAATAGCCTGATTATCAACTGAATTCGCTGAAAAACACATCTGACAGAATGGAAGCCTCCAATGGGAGCTCCGACCCACCCCCAGGACCGCCAGCCAAACGGCGCCGAGTCGCGTTGGCTTGCGATGCGTGCCGCACGAGAAAGTCCCGAGTATGCTGGCTGTTCTGATCCATACATAGCCATTTCCGTGCAGAGCTGTCGGCTGACGAATCCCCAGTGCGATGGCTCTCGTCCAAAATGCTCACTGTGCATCGATCTGGGGTTCGAGTGTGTCTATACCCCGCCGGCCACCGCCACCAATGTCATCATCCACAAGGAGTATGTGCAATGCCTGGTGGAGGCTGACATGCTATTTTCGGCAGAGTTATTGCGGCTGACTGCCATTAGTTACTTGACGAGCCTGGAGAGCCGTGTCAGAGCATTGGAGGAGACGCTGTCGGCCGTCGAAGACCACGTCGATGATCTGTCGTCTCGACTGGATCGGGGCGACGACCCCAAGAACAGACATGATCCGAAAGCGTCGCAAGATGTTGAACCCGTGTCTGATCTTGCTGGTGTAGAGGATGCCGTTGATGCGATGGGCGCAGTCGTCTTTGCAGATGAGGAAGACTCGGGATTTTTTGGTACTTCGGATGATCTTCTGTGATTGCTTCACATAGTAATCTTTCTAGGACCGTCTTCCAATATTGCTTTCTTGCGGCATCTCTCGCAGGCGGTAACGTCTGCTGGGAAGATGCAGAGCGAACTGACTTCGCCGTCACTCCGCGGATCGGGACAATTCGAGGGTGGTTTTCTGAACGTGTCTCGGCCTCCATCTCCCACGCTCCGCCATTCTGATCGGGACGCTGCGCAAAACAAGTACAACATCTTCACCCTCCCGCCGTCGAACGAAACGTCGGAGCTGATCCAGAGGTACTTTTCCGACACGGGCCTCCTTTTCCCGTACTTGCATGAGCCCACCTTTCGCGAGACCTACGGCCAGTTAGTCCGCGACGGCTTTACCAAAGTGCGTCGAACGTGGCTTGGATTGCTGAATATGGTGCTTGCGATGGCTACCATCACGGCATCTGCAGGGAACACGCGAGCAGATGCCCGGATCAAGGCATCGGACGTATTCTACCAAAGAGCGCTGGGTCTTTGCGGCAAAGAGATCCTGCGGGGGACGACTCTCGAAGTAGGTAAGCAGCGTAAGAACATCATTGCTTAATGAATTTGATTCTCAGCGCGGTGTCCGTTACAGTTCAATATCTGCTTCTGATGGGCCAGTACCTCCAAGGAACGCAAAAGTCGGTTCAGGCCTGGACCGTGCATGGATTGGCCGTGAAGGCAGCTCTTCAGCTGGGGTTGCATTCGCAGGAAGCGTCCAGGGTCTTTTCTCCTCTGGAGCGAGAAATCCGGAAGCGAACCTGGTATGGCTGTGTGGTTTTGGATAGGTGAGAAGTCCATTACGTGGTGAAGCCTAATGTTCGTCTCTTTGCTGAAACTTGCTACTCCAGAACCCTAAGCATGACCTTTGGGCGTCCTGCCGCCATACCGGACCACTACGTCAAGCTGGAGCTGCCGGCGCACCACGAGTCCATGCGACCATTTACCATGCTGGATGATGGCAGTGCCTCCCTGAGCCTGGCTTTCTTCAACTCTACGATGTGCGCTGCACCTCGCCTTCTATACATGCGAATTTCGTCTGACACAGAATCAGAACCCTGTACAAGCAGATGTGGAACGTCATCGACCTCCTTTATGGCCAAAATCTGGGATGTGACCGACCATCCGGCGTCAGCGAGACTGTCGCCCACGTTTTCCGAATGGAACAACATTTGATCTCCTGGGAGCGATCTTTGCCCGATACGCTTCGGCTAACCTGCGCTCGACAGTTGCAAGGAGAAGAGCAACGACAGGAGCCCAGCTGCCCTCGGGACCAGCTTCGATGGAAACTTCGGGTCATCCTTACCCTGCGGTATCTCAATCTCCGGGTTCTGTTGCATCGACCGATTCTCACCAAATTCATCGATGCTCGAGGGAAACAAAGAAACGAGGAAGAGGAGGACGGTCGCCATGAGTCAATGCTGCTGCTGAAGCACATAGGCACGAACAGCGTCGAGATCTGCGTCAACTCGGCGATGGATATCATCGACCTGGTCCATGAAGTTGTCCACGCGCCGGGATGGCAGAGAAGTCTGCTAGGGGCGTGGTGGTTCTCATTATATTATAGTTTGTGTCACTGTTCCTATTATAAGAGTGATCTTCTGCTGATATGGTTCTAGCATTCAATGCTGCGTTGGTGATCCTGGGAGCGCTCTGGGTATGCCGCGGCGATGATTCCGATGAAGCTAGCGTTCCTCCTGATATGGACAAGTTGGTCGAGAAGGCCAGCGGTTATCCTCAGCGGGCTGTTGCTGCGCTGCTCAATCTGGATAGTGGAAATAAAATGGTGGATCGGTGTCGATACTATCTTGAGCATTTCAATAATGCTCTCAATCCGGTCGGTGAGTCAACTCGTTTCATTCCACTTCGCTTTCTAAGGACGTTTAGTTCCATGAGGAAAAGAATAATAACAGTGACTTGTCTGCAGATGTCGACGGCATGCCTGTCTCGAACCATACCACCCTTTTTGCAGACACGACTGCGCGGCTTGGACCAGGTCAAGGTCAAGGTCCTTCAGGCACCGAGATGATCGATTTCTCGACTTCGCTCGGCATGGGAATGGAGATGGAGCTGGGCGAGTTTCTGCTCGACGACGGGGAGCAACTTCGAGGGTTGATCAACGTTAATAGGTCCGGTTCAGTAGTCATTCCGACGCCTGTGCCGGATGAAGATGAGGATGGAAGGGGATAGTCTATCATATACGTAGTCGTCGATAGAACAGAATAGAATATGCGTCCTGGGAGAAGTTTGATAGCGGATCTACATGTAGTTATCTCGACAGATTCTTGCAGCATGTCCTGAGGACAGCATGCAGCGCACGGTAACCGGGGATCTGTCGGAATAAAACCTGCCTCGCCATTCCGCTTTATCCCCGCTGCATGCATCTACCGACCAGAAGCACTAATACCAATGGTCAAGAAAGACAGACAGGACCAATACATATGTCTAGCTTGGGCTGGAGAGATAAATGGATGGCCTAGCATGCTAATAGGTTCAGATGTGTCAATCACTCTCTCACTCACGAATACTCCCAATCCTTACGCTAAACCTTCCCGGTTTACCACTATTACCAACATCAGTATCAATCAGTCTTATCTATACACTACCGAAAAGATAAGATATATGCCACCAACATGCCATCTCTACGCTTCCCCAACCGCCCCCAATTCTCCGGTTTCATGAAGCCCTGCCGGATCGAGGGCGAAGTGCAGAATCTCGAAGTCGTACAGGGCGAAATCCCGCCCGACATCGACGGCACGTTCTATCGTGTCATGCCCGATCCGCAATTTCCGCCGTTTGTCGAGGATGATCCTGTATGAAACATCCACCTTGGATCGAGGGATGACTGACGGCTAGCTAACTGGATGTTCTGCAGCGGTTCAACGGCGATGGCAACGTCAGCGCCTTCAGGATCAAGAACGGCCGAGTTTCGTTTCAGCAGCGTTATGTCCGGACGGAGAAGTTTGTGAGGGAAAGAGAAGGGCAGAGGGCGTTGATGGGTTAGTTCGTATATCATTCTCTCGTGATATCATTCTCACTTGATCAACTGCTGTTAACTTATGTGTATATGGTTAGGCAAATACCGCAACAAATACACCGACGCAATCGAATTCCAAATCCGCAGCACAGCCAACACCAACGTCATCTACTTCAACCGACGCCTGAAGGAGAACTCGTCTCCCTACGCGCTGGATCCCATCACCCTCGAAACGCAGGGTCTGTATGTACACCTTCGACGGCCAGCTCCTCCCCAGCCTGACTTTTACTGCCCACCCCAAGTTCGACCCCGGAACGGGTGAGATGATCTGTTTTGGGTACGAGGCTAAGGGGGACGGCTCGCCGGATGTCTGCTACTATACTGTCGCCCCGGATGGGACGTTCAGCAGGTTGTCTGGCTGGTGGCGCCTGTTGTGGCGATGATTCATGATTTTGATGTTACTGAGAATTGGGTATGCGGTTCCTCATGCGGAGTAAAACATTGGCTGATGTTTTTAGGTTCTCTTCCCCTTGATTCCTCAGCTGTGTGACCTCGAGAGAATGAAGCGAGGTGGTGAACATTGGCAGTGGAGCCCCGAAACGCCGTTTTATATCGGTGTTCTGCCACGGCGTGGTGCCAAATCTACTGATGTGAAGGTATACAAACATATACAAAAATGGCGTAAAGGCAGGCTCTGCCAGCTGATACAGTCTTGTGCAGTGGTTCCGCTACCGAAACTCCTTCCCCGGCCACACGGCCAACGCATTCGAAGACCAAAACGGCCTCATCGCCTTCGACCTCGGCCTCTCCGACAAGAACGTCTTCTTCTGGTGGCCCAAGGCAAACGGCCACGCGCCCGACCCAAGCGATATCCACTCGCAGCTGGTCCGCTTCACCATCGACCCGCATTCTCCGTCCGATAGACTGGACCTCGCAGACCCGCATGTCCTGAGTCGCTTCAACAGCGAGTTCTAGTGCATCGACGAGCGCTTCTCCACGAAAGCCTACCGCCACTGCTTCTTCAATCTGATGTATCCGTCACTGGGGACGGATTTTGCCGCCATCGCTGCCCTCCAGCGCCTCGGAGGCGGGTATCCCCTGTACAACGCTATCGGGCATCTCGATCTAGAGACCGGCAAAACAGAGGTCTATTTCCCCGGCCCGACGCGTATGGTCCAGGAGCCGGTCTTCATTCCCCGGAAGGGGTCGTCCAGGGAAGGAGACGGGTATTTGTTGCTGCTGGTCAATAACTATGCCACTATGGCCAGCGAGCTGCATCTCTTGGATGTCCAAGAGGGATTTACCAAGGCTAAGGCGGTGATATCCTTGCCGATACGGCTGCGACCGGGTCTGCATGGGAATTGGATTGATGCGGGGGAGTTGAGGTGACATATCTATCAAGTTTCTGAAGTTAGTGATCGACAGCACCGCTTATTTGAGAAAGGTCACGTCAGGTTAGAGGAAGACCATTGTTGGGATACATACGTACTGAAAAGTTCATCGCTCACGACCCATAAATGGCACATCTTTCAGGGAAAAAAAGAAAAACTTATTAATGGCTTGTCGTAATAGTCCTGCACATTACTGATACAAGCCAAGTACAGCAACCACCCTGCAGTGCAGTGTGCGAGCACAAAAATGTATCAGCAAAAGTTCAAAAAGTGTCATTATAAACTTTGTCCAGTGAAACAGATGGCTGCCTGGCAAAGTGCCCTTATCGCCTGCTTCCTGGATACCTTTGCCCTTGGCTCTGATCCACTTGGCGATGAATCGAGATAGTCAAAATGTTGGCAGAATTGCAAGTAGGGTTAGGGTTACTTCTGCTGGCAGCGCTGGAGGAGACGGTCAAGCGTGGCGCAACGCGGAGAGCTGTCTCGCTCAGATCTGTCAATGAATGCAAAATATCAGCTGATGATCAGTCCTCATCTGGGCAATCGAGCGTGACCATGTCGTCATGAGCATTCCAATATCAACGGGCCGTAGTCGAATCGGACAGCCATTATCAGCTCAAGATCCAGTACCCACAGAGCTCTTTGATGTCAGACATGTCGCTGTTCGAACTAGATTACCGGATACGGGACGCTATGATTGAGGGTTTTATAAGCACGGAGACGATGGTTGATGACATTCGCATGTAATATTTCCGGTTGATGGCTGTCAGTGAGGTATTTTGTCTGGTTTTGTGTCTTGCGATATTTTTTTAGCTTAGGAGATAGTTTTGCTCGAGGATAAATTTTTTTTAGTTGACTGTTGACATCTATGCATTATACTGAGGATATCATCTCTTGAAAATGGCAATACTCACTTTCTCCTTTTTTTTTACTCAAGGGCGAATATTATGGTCTTTTTTTTTCCCGCCATGCAGCAAAAAATCCAGCTCAGTGGATAACTCATGTTGTAATGAGTAAACACAGCATCAGTTCGACTGAAGGTTCGATCTGAAGGTTCGATTGATACTCCTTCTGAACTGGACAATCAATGGTCAAGTCGAAAAGTGAAATGAAGAGAGTCAGAGAGAGAGCGAAGCATAGAGAGAGGCAGAGAGAGAGGGAGGGAGGGGAGAGAGAGAGAAATCTTAGAAGGTTCGTCCTGCCGTCATCTGTCAACGAAACAAAGGAAGAACCCGCTGCACAAACAAAGCAAAACAAAATACAACGATATCTTCTAGGTCCAGGTTAACGACATCTTGTGCTTTCTCGCGGGAGAAGAACACAATGTCATGTCACCATAATATTAAGATTAATCATAGTGCAGACCCTGTGAATGAAAGCAAAGACATTGACGCTCAAGCAACTCTTGGAAAAAAAAAACTCTTCCTCCCTGTCTTCAAAATCATGTGTAGATTAAGTACATAATCAATAAATAATAATTATAGACCCCTATCTGTCTATTGTCTCGAGTAGGGTGTGGTATATATTAATGTCAAACCAAATCTGCGGTAATTCTCTCAGATTTCTAATCTTGCTACACTTCTCACAGACAGTATCTGCACAGCTTGCTAGCCATTGATTGCTTTAGCTACGGCTTTTATCTTCAGAATGTCTGTGATTGCATGGGAATAGTGTGGTAAGAACTCCTTAATACAGGGAGAACGTGGTCAATTAGTAGACTACAGCTCTAGGAAGGCGTATGCATATAATAGAGACTTGACGGCACTCGGTCAGAGATCATCCTTGTCGACTGGCATCAATTAGGAAATGGCCTGACCTGCAGGAAGGCTGCCTGTCTTGGACTGATGCACTTAGTATATCTCAAAAGTACAACCATTCAGTTTGAGCGACTTTTCTTCACGCAGAAGAAGCCAGTTTGCTTAAATGTCGCGGTGCCAGGCAGAGCCAGAGTCGCGGAGTCAGATGACTTAGGCGGTGTAGCAGGCGGTGTGAGTTTGTGCCGGCAGAATCTTTCGATATCTTCCCTCACCCACTACGCCTCGATAGCTTCCTTCTTCTCCAGCTTCGGATCTTCGTTAGATAGCTGCCAAATGAACTGATTTCACTTGTTTGAGCCGTCACATTAAACGTCAAATCCGTGCCATGTCATCCACTGATATAATTACCGGTGCTGCCAACAGGTACCCAATTTACCCAATTTAACACGATTGGAATGATCAATATACCCCATATAACCGTCCAATTCCGATACCAAGAACGCCAAACTTCCACAACTCCACCGGAGAAATATCGATAATAAGCCCGTACATCGAACCGTCCCACGAATAAAAAGACCAGAAAAGACCCTTCCAGATGTATCACTTCATCTTAATTTTGCCCATTGGACTGCTCAGAGACCATTGAGCAAAAAGCTTGAGACTCTCATTATCCTGGTGTCGGAAATCATAGAGCTTGCTATATCTCACAACGAGCTCCCTGCCATCAAAATGGGCATGGAGGATCCGGCCATGTTGTGGCCCCATGAAGGAGAATAACAGGACCTAAGAAAAAAATAACCCACCATTAGTAACGTGACTCTGGTATGACAGGCTGTCTGTTTGAAGAGATGGATAAAAAAAAAACTCACAGGAATGACCATGTGATCAATCCAGGACAGCCAACGCATGCGGCGGTACATGATCCGGGTGATAGCGAGCAGTTCGCCGCGGAGGAGATGATCGTCGTCTCCGTCGATGTCGTAAAGAATAACGCACTTGAGGTGGGGATATTCATGGCCCGGACTATTGATGTCTACGATCCCAGCCCCCTCCCACTGGCCATCGTCCTCGTCGAACTCCCAAAGGAAAAGACGTTCTGCAGTGCTGTCGGTTGTGAATGTGAGAAAACGTAACAGAAGGACCAAAATATGATTCCAACGCAAATAAAAATGAATTATTCGCGACTGGGATAGATGGAAATTAAATATACTCTTCGCAGGTCCACAGCCGCCGCAGGAGGGTGTTGTTGCGCTCAACATTGCGTCGGCAGTAAACAGAATACGCCCCGAGGTAGTGCTCGATAGCTCTCGCGCCGTCAATCGGGCTTAACACCCAGTCTTCGTCAATGGGCCGGTCATAGTCAGGGAAATCTCTCTCGATGCGGACAGGATCGGGATCGCTCAGCGGTCGGGCACGATATGGGTCGAAGAAGCATGGCTTGATGCTCAATGGATCATCTAGGGACATGGGAAGTGCACGAATGTTCACTCTTTCCAGCTCTGCAGGCTCCAATTCTATCTTTCTGAGACGGATGACTTGGGTTTCCAGGTTGCGGAGGGCCTTGCGGCGAGCCTTGTGCTCGGGGGATTCCATGGTAGCACCCCTTTCTGAGGAACAGGAGTTGCTGTGTGAGCGTTGGTAGGATTCGAGAATGATGGAGCCGTTGAGCTGGCCAGATATACTGTACTCGCTGCCACCGATAACACCCTTGCTTGCATCCGATTCTCCGATTCCAGAGGAGCTTGAGAGTCTGATATATCCACCAACAAAAGACGAGCAGATCGTCAACACTGCCTTGCTTATTTTTCTGAATGCGCTTACAGCCCACTTCCCCCTTGCAAACGATTGGACATTGCACAGAAAAATATTCGTGGCCCAGTTTAAACATGCATCCATTGAAGCCAGAACGGATGGGTACCTCGGAGACAGATCTGATGGAAAAGTCCGGGCACTTGTCGAAGTTAAGCCGGCTGCGAGGAAAAAATATCGAACCCCGATTCGTATGCAGGAAAGTGCGCAGATGGTAGCCTGGATCATGAATGATCCGGAAATATCGTCTCCTGGCCGGTAAGTTTATAATTCCGCTCCTGTCCAGTTGGCAGTATTAACAGAACAAGTCGGATTCTGGTATCGCAGGATCGCCACCAGATCTTTGTGACCTTCGCAGAGTATGACGAGGCATACCTGAAGTACCTGAACGGCGAGAACAGTCCGGACGATCCCCTCTCCTTTCTGACGATGCACGAGTTTGGGCCGTGGGATACCCAGAAACGCGAGCACATGGAGCATCTCGCGAGGATCCTCCTCGGGATCACCATACGCGCAGACGAGGATCAGAAGGCGGAATCGTCTGGGAAAGGAGGTCCCGGAGTCAAAAAGAAGGGCCCGCTGTTTGAGAGGTCGTTTTAGCTGGATGCCTGGCTTTTCTTCCAGCCTTGATTATCCGAAAGTGATACTCTTCAGTTCTGTACAGTACATAGATACAAACAGCGGATTAATTTTTCCAGACAGACCTGTAATCTGTCTTCGAATATTGAGATATAAGCCAGGTCCTGCGCCTCTGAGAGCACATCAAAGGCCTGCACTAATTATAGTAATGACAGCCAAGCTAGAGCATAGTTACCTGGCTGTCGGGTTCGTTTCGGCTCCACTGAAGTCCCCAGGGGCGGGGATCGGTCCCCACAGTGGAGTTAAAATTTATCAAATTAAAATGGAGACATTTAAGCCAAGAGTGATGAGAATAGCACCTGTTAATCAACACACAGACAGCGCTTGCAGATTGCTAACAGGGCTCTTTCTTAGGTAATTATTAGAGCTTTAATCAGCAGATACATAATTTGTGGGCAGTCACTGTCTGAGGCTAGGTAGGCTGCCCGGCCTGCCCACGTGATCCACAGACATACATTGTAAAAGGCTTCTCTCTGCCTCTCAGATAGAGAAATCAAGCGTCTCCATGCCGCCTCACTCCCTAGCCGCTGAGATAATCGATCACCTAGTATACCTCCATTAAGGTTGTTGCCTCATGTCCACAGGTAGTAATGATATATTTTATAGACTGTCTATCTCCCAGCTCTGTTCGATCTACGCTACGCGTTTGATCAGAAGTTCAGAACGGAGAAGGACGTAAGTAATTAGATTAGATTAGATTACCGTTGGTTTGAGACGAGCTGACGGTCATTCAGCATATATTGCATACCTACGAGGTAGGTATACTATATTAGTATATTGTTTGCGTCTATAAGATTTTTTTTCTCTCTTCTTTCTTTTTTCTTTTTCTTCTTCTTCTTGTTCAGTTTTAGTGACATGTATTTATTTGGATATTATTATTTTTTTTTGAAAGGAAGCTCCAAATTACACTGCTTCATTCGCATACGTACTATAATTTAAAACAGACTAGCTGCAGCAAGACAGAACCTCCCATACATGATAATATCATCCTAATCCACAGAGCTATAAGTCAATTCTTCTCCGCCGGATACAGCCGTACATGAACCCCTCTCCCCGGCGTGCCCACAATCTCCGCCTTGTGGAACTGCTGCTCCCAGTCACCGGCATACTCGATGCGCTCGTACCGCTGGAAAATCCGCACAATCGCGTACGACATCTCCGCGAGCGCAAAGTTCTGCCCGATGCAGATGCGCGGCCCCCCGTTGAACGGGATGTACTGCCACGGCTTGGGCTGCCACAGCTCCCACCGCTCCGGAGAGAAGATGGCCGGGTCCGCGAAGTGCTCCGACGGCGGCGGGTAGAGGTCGCGCCGGCGCTGCATCGCCAGCGTCGAGTAGATCACCGCGTCGCCTTTCAGCACCGGCAGCGGCTGATCCCCGTTCGGTCCGCCGCCCGTCGGCAGGAACGTGTCGGCCAGCGCGAACCGGATGTTGAACGGTACCGCCGGGTACAGTCGCAGTGTCTCGTTGATGGTGTGCTTCAGGTAGGTCATGTTCTTCAGGTCGTCGTATGTCGGGGCTCGTGTGGGCCCGACTGTGGCCAGGATCTCCTGGCGCAGCTTCGCCACGACCTCCGGATAGTGAGACAGCTCGTAAAAGGCCCATGACAGCGTCGCCGCCGTCGTGTCGCGCCCGGCCAGCAGCACGGAGACGACCTGGTCCCGGATAACTTTCGGGTCGCGCGTGAAGCTGGCCAGGGAATGCAGGAACGTGAACGATTTCTCGGACTTGCTGCGCTTCTCGAGTTCTTCGGGCGGTAGCGCCAGCGCCTGGTGGACGAACGGCACGACAAAGTCGTCGATGGTCTTGATGCCACGGTAGTAGGCCCCTCGGGGGACAAACCAGTGGATCGGCCTATAGATCTCAGTACCAGCTTTTTTCAAAGAGCGACATGTGTATGCGCGCTTACTGCAGCACCGTCAACATCATCTGGATGCGCTGGACGTCCGAAAACGCCTTGACAAACTCCGCCTGGGGGTTCTCCAGACTGTTGATGCCGTGACCGAGCAGAAACTCGGTCGTCACGTCCAGCGTCATGCGATAGAACAGGTCCATGATGTCAAAGGCCTCACCAGGACCGCCGAACAGGCTCATCATCACCTGGGTGCGCCGCTCAAAGATCTCCAGATCGCTGATGCGGTCCTTGACGAACATGGGCCGGATCAGATGCCGGCTGTTGGACCACTGCTGGCCATCGGTTGTGAAGATGCTGTCGCCCAGGAAAGGACTCCACAGCTCGTGGAACTGCTGGCCTTTGCCAAAGTCGGCAAAGTTGCCCGTCAGCACGGCCTTGATGTGCTCGGGCTCCCGCGTGAGGAAGTAGCGCACGCGGCCGGTGAAGTTGTTCTCGACGCAGTTGGGGCAGGCTGGCGTGGCGTAGCGAAAGATGTTGTTGAAGTAGTCGAGCAGGCGGTTCTCGCTGTGGGCATTGGCGGCGCCCAAGAGGAATTTCAGGTCTGCAGTCCATCCAGTCAGTCAGTGCCATTTCGTCAAGAGGACATTAACGGATCATCACCTCTGATCGGAATAATCGGCCCACTGGGCATCCGAGGTGCATGGATCCCTCCGTGGTATTTTCTGAGTTTGTGGTTGTACCAGATGAGACTGAGGCCTCGTCCCACGACGACGACCAGCAGCAGGCCCGCCGTCAGATAGACGGGAGCCAGCAAGAAGACGGCCATGTTAACAGCCATTTCGTCCGTATGTCATGTCACAGCATCAAGCAGCCTGCAAGCAGCCCTGATAAGGTCGACCGTGGCAGATCCAGTGGAACTGACATGGGTTGATAAACGAACATGCCAGCGACGATCAGCCATGTGAAAGTCGCCAAACCGAGGTCGTGGACGGGCCCATGTTTGGCTCTGCAGGTCGTCAGAATATAGCCTGTGGTTGCTTGATAATCGATTGCTGTAATTAGGGCGAAGTACACTCCACCCCCGCACTCGGATAAAGCCTAAAAGAGCCGGCGTGGTGGACTGGATCAATCAGCGAGGATGTTTGCACGTCTAAACTGTTTCTGGGAACCAACTAGCTGGCTGGCGTTAGTTAAGAGGTTTGTTAGATGCTGATCTTCGTTATTATTAATAGTTTGTAGTGGGACAGTGTCGCTGTTCCCACCAGTCGGTATTCCAGTGATATCATAGCAAAATCAAACACAGCAAAGGGGGAAATAAAAGCTATTATAAATTAAATAGACTAAATGTTAAATCCAAATTAAATGAAAGACAGTCTATATTCTCCTCTATGGCCTGCATCATCCAATGACGTCGCTGTTTTAGAATATCAACAGTTCGCACGAAATTGGACACCGAATGTAGGTTAAAAGGAAATTTCTAAAAGGAGATCTCCAGCTTAAAAGGAAATTTTCGACCCCACCATGCAGGGCACTAGACTCCCGGGCAGATGTCTCTCGATCGCAAATTTAGCTCGCCAGCCCGTGCAGTGCCCCGGCAGCAGGACCGCCGGGTCGAGGCGCTTGAGATCACGAACGGTGCTCTCGACCTGGGCGTCGTCGCTTGTGGCGAGGTGATAGCCCCCGACAATCGCATGAAACGGAACGGAATCGCCTAGTAGGCTACTGGCGTGTCTGGCAGCATTGACGACGCCGGCGTGGCTGCAACCGGTGAACATGACGATGCCTTTGCCTGGTGCCTGTTACTCATCACTGCACTGCACCGCACGAGAAAAACATTATGTATGTACTGTACATACCTTTCACATTACACATGAGGAATCGCTCATCGGCGATCTTCTCATCAGAAAACCACTCCCCCTCCTCCCGATCATACCGCATCCCGTTCCGCAACCCGGTCTCGTACGAAGTCCGACGGGGGATCTCGTCAGAGATGAGGAACATGTCATCCAGGATCGTATGCACTTCGCTATCCCGGTGAACCGTCGCCCCGGCTTCTTCAATCTCCTCGAACGTGGGATCCGCTTCTAGAGAGACGATCTTGTCGCCCAGCGCGAATCCGCGATAATCCGGCCGGGACGGGTGCACGTCCACGACCAGACTGGTGTCTGCAAGGCCTTGGGCTTTCTTGGCCTCTTTGATCATTCGGATGGCTTTGAGCATGCCCCCTGTAGCGAGTCAGAGCGACGTCCCAGATGGAAAAGATTGAAACAGGGCTACTCGCCAGAATGGTCACGATGCCAATGAGACAGTTGGATCACCTCCACAGCGGAGATGTCCGCCTGCAGCCGGGTGACGTTTTTCTCCCAGGCCTGTTCCTCAGGGCCGGTGTCGAAGAGGACGGTACGCTTGACGTTCCCTTTAGTGGCGGTCTGGCACGTCAGCCCGGCACAGTAATTATAAGCAGAAGTATAGTCTACAGAACTTGTTTAAGCAATTCAAGGTAGAATGACTTCGCCTACCACCATAATCGACAAGCCATGCGCCGAACAGCACAGATTGTCCATGCGCAACTCCACCGCCGCATCCCCGCGCTCGCCAGGCGGCAGCTTGGGGGCCGTCGTCATGGCGATCTGCGCGATGGAGCCTCCAGTAAAGTGGACCGTGTCCGGGGGAGCCGGCGAGATGGGGTCGAGTTCATTGTCGATGATGACGAGGGCCTCGAGGGAGTCGATCTCGACGAGAGATGACGCTGGCGGCATGCCGTGTAGACGATCCGCGTGGATTGAGTTCCGATCAGCGTGGATCAGCGTGTACCAGCGTGGTAGAATTGTAGAATCTCTCTAAAAGGGTTTGTATATTAACAGAAGTTCGACTCTTAGTTCGTCTCGTAGGTTTGGCATAAAAAGCAAGGACGACATGCGGTGATTCGGGTCTGTCTAGAAACAAATATTTCGAGGTTGTTCCGGTCCACGATGACCTCAGACTAGAAATTCCAGTCTGTTGCTCACCCCGATTTTATGTGTATTTTCGACGACTTTACTTCACCAGCTTATGGGCTTGATACGATTAGCAAGGTGAAAATATATTTTGGATAGATAAGCGTATCGTCATTCGTCTACTGCGGACTGGTTCTGATCACGCAACTCTTTCCTTCTCTCTTTTTTTTTAACTTACTTATTTCCTTTACTTATTCTTATTCCTTCTCTCCTTTTTTCTATCCTTTTCAATTGATCGACTGTCGGGTGAGGTCGCGAAATTCCGGCGGGGCAGCGAAGCAGACGAGCAGCAACCCAGCAATCCAGCAACAATTCCAGGGTAATCAAATGGAAGAAAAAAAGTAGAAAAGAAATCAATAGAATAAAACGAACTGAGACAGAAATGATTATCGAAGTGATTAATGCTGCAAGTCACGCCGCGTCGAGCCCGTCGGAGAGCGACCCGCAATGACGGAATCGGAGAGCCCAACGCGGAGAATTCCCTCCGCTCGCCGTCGACTCGATTGTCGTCAAGATTTCTCCCTCCATGGCCTCGACACGGCCTCCTGCTCGTCTCCCGGGTCCTTGAAGACCCTCATCTCTACTTTTTTCCGTCGACCGATTCAGCGATATGGCGTCGCTCGTGTCATCGCGATGGCGATGCGCCCGCTGCCTGTGGCAATCGCCCCTCCGCGTCCTCCCTCGCACTCCTCACGGCCCTGCTGTCGTCCGGCCCTCTCCTCGCAGATACGTCCATCCTCAGGAGTTTAAACCCTTCGTGCCGCCGTCGCCCAGCGACTTGGGCAAGGCAGCCCCGGCCAAGACCTACCGCCGCACCCGCAAGTGGCTGCGCCGTCTCTTCTACCTGTCCCTGGCCACGGGCGCCATCTATGTTGTCGACACGCAGTTCTACGCCTCGTCGCTGACGCGAACGGCTCGCACGTTCGGGCTGGGTCTGCTCGTCGCCCTCGACTACAAGATCAATTTCCGGCCCAACCCGCCGCTGGCCACGTCCATCACGGCCCTCCACGCCCGCAATGCGGAGCGGCTCTCCGAGCTGCTGCGGCAGAATGGGGGTCTGTACCTGAAGATCGGCCAGGCCATCGCCATGCAGTCGGCCATCCTGCCGGTGGAGTTCCAGCGGATGTTCTCGCGCATGTTCGACGATGCGCCGCAGAACGACTGGAAGGACGTCGAGAAGGTCATCCAGGAGGACTTCGGCAAATCGGTGGAGGAGGTCTTTGGCGTCTCCTTCAGCGGCGATCCTACCAAGGGCGTCATGGAGAGGAGGGCTAGGGCCAGTGCCAGCGTGGCCCAGGTCCATTGGGCCCGGCTGGCCGACGGTCGGGAGGTGGCCATCAAGATTCAGAAGCGAGAGATTGCGCAGCAGGTCAAATGGGATCTATGGGCATTCAAGTAGGCCAGAATTGTTTCTCCTGCATCGCGTGACAGTGACTGACGAGAACAGGGTGGTAGCATGGATCTACAGCAAAGTCTTTGACCTCCCCTTCTACAACCTGGTCCCTTTTGTCAGCGAGCGCCTCTTACTCGAGACTGATTTTGAAAACGAAGCAAACAACGCAGAACGCATGGCCGCCCTGGTGGCGAACGAGCCGCGACTGCGAGACCGAGTCTATATTCCCAAGGTGTATCGCGAACTGAGCTCGAAGCGCGTCATGACGGCGGAGTGGATTGAAGGCGTGCGGCTGTGGGATAAGGACGCCATCACGCGGCCGTGGCGAGGCGCCTGGCGTGAAGGCAGTCCCGGCTCACATGGGACGCCTCTGGACCCTCCGGGGACGAAACTCGAAGATCTGTCCAAGAAGGCGAATTTGGTGCGCATCAAGCCGGAGCGCAACCACTGGCGAGGATGGAAGAACCGGGGCGGGTTGGGCCTGTCGCTCAAGGACGTCATGACGACGATGGTTGATCTCTTTTCGGCGCAGATGTTCCTCTGGGGATGGGTGCATTGCGACCCCCATCCGGGCAACATCTTCGTGCGACGGCAGCCGTCCGGCAAGCCGGAGATTGTCCTCATCGACCACGGGCTGTACATCCAGATGGACCCGCACTTCCGGCATCAGTACGCGCGGTTCTGGAAGGCGCTGCTGACGCTGGACAACCGCACGCTGGAAGACATCGTCAGCCAGTGGGGGGTCAGCAACCCGGATATCTTCGCGTCGGCGACGCTGATGCGGCCGTACCGGGGCGGCAACCTGTCGACGAGCCGGAGTCTGGAGGGGCTGAGCAAGAAGGAGAAGCAGGAGCGGATCTACGAGATGCAGCAGGCGGCGCGGAAGGGGATCCGCGAGATCCTGGGGGACGAGACCAAGTGGCCGCGCGAGCTGATCTTCATCGGGCGGAACCTGCGCATCGTGCAGGCGAACAACCAGTTCCTGGGGTCGCCGGTCAACCGGGTCAAGATTACGGGCCTGTGGGCGTCGCGGGCGCTGGTCGAGTCGCCGGATCTGCCGTTGATGGAGAAGATGCGCAACTACGGGCGGCATCTCGTGTTCCGGCTGGTGCTGTTTACGTCGGATGTCGTCTTTTATCTCAGCAAGATCCGGCAGTTCCTGGGCTGGGGAGGCGGCATGGAGGAGGACATTGAGCGGCAGATGAAAGCGGTGGCGCGGGATATGGGGGTGGAACTGCATCAGAATATTTTCGAGGGGTGATTACAGATTCTCCTCTCAGAAATCTCCTATATTTCCTTCTGATCTGTATTAATGGGATGGTCTAGGGTAGAGTCACTACGCGCATACAAGCATTGTATTATAATTGCTGAGTATATGAGTGTGCAGGGTATAGAACACTAAACAATCAATCCATGGAATAGAATCTCTCTCATAGTAATCGCATTGCTCTGACACTAACTAGCTAGGTAGATAACAGATGAACATCTCATTATAATGACGCAACTCCACCAGAAGCATGATATCGTCTGACAATCGTTTTCATTGACAACGACATACCTCACATAAGCATATTTTCTAAGCAGTGTTTAACTATTAGTTTCTATTTGAACTAAGCAACAGTCTATCTATAGTATACGATGAGACGGTTAGCGGGGCGCCGGAAACGGCCGCCATTGCACGGTCCATCTGCCATCCCTCACCGCCTGCCCCCGAGGGTGATCTGATTGCCCGATCCGGCTTAGACAGGGCCGATGTGACCTGTTTGGGGCATAGCGCCGGCCCTGGCCGCTTTTGCCCGCTCCTGCGGAGCCCGCCCATCTATATAAACCCCAGGTGCGTCCCTCGACGGCCGACGCCCTCCATCTTCTCTCTTCTTCCCACTGTCTCCCGGCCTGACGGTCGATGCCGTGCGATCCGATGAGTCCCCTTGCCAAGCGTACCCCCTGCACCTCCGGAGTCGCCGACGGCCAGCTGAGTCGCTTCCCCTGCTGGGCGATTTTGTGGTTGGATTGTTGAACGCCGCAGACCAACTTTTAGGCCCCTTTCCCTTGCGTTTCGCACCAATCTGGAGTTGGGTCAATCCGCTTGTCATTCTCTTGTCGTGGGAACCGTTCCCATCTCCCCCCCCCCTTCCCCCCGACCGGTCAAACCGGATTGATCGCATGAACCATTGTCTATTTTCTATGAATGCTCTTCTCGTCACTCTACGATGCCTTCGCTCCTCGCTCCTCGCTCCTCATCTCCCGTCTCTGGCACGTCGGTTCTTTTCGAATGGCCTCTTTCCGTAAAGATGGCGGAGTCAGGCAACCTGCTAGGCTAGAGAACCAAGGCTCCACCATCGCGACTGGTTCAACCGGGGGCCATCTGATCTCCTGACCTTGTGAAATCACTGACACAGCCTCTCTACACGTCCAAGTGGCTTCCCATTCGAATATCCGTGGATGTGACGGCCAATAGCAAAAATGCCGCACGCATTGTTGGTTCGGTTCTCCTACAAATGCGTCTCTGCTCGATGTTACAGTGACCCTTAGAGATCGGACGGCTGGCTCACCTTTATGGTTCCAACACCCTTGCTCGGTTAGTCGATTTTCGCTTTCATCGGACTCTTTCCTTTGATCCGATTTGCTATGTTCTCGTGTCTGGAGAGTAACCGGGGGTTTTCGCGATTTGCTGCTATGGTCCGGGTTCGTTGTGCACGCGTGAGACAGCCCGTCTTCGTTTCTTGATCACGGTGGACACGTCAGCAGGACCGAAAATTGGGCGGCTGCCGCGGGATGGACCCAGCATCATCCCTGCCTTCCGCTGCGAACGGATTTGGGAGGAGGGAGACGGGGAAAGGATGCCGTTTTCGTCGGGAACGTGAGGATGTGAGAAGTAGGGAGATATTGCTCTTCAGCCAGCGGTGTGATGCCTGGCATCTTCGTCTTAAAAGGATGGCCGAG